>NW_009197039.1:0-50524 GCF_000690835.1 Fulmarus glacialis
GATTCTATGATTCTATGATTCTATGTTCTGGCTGGAGGAGCTCTTGCACTGGAGGTGCTGGGAGCAGGAGTCTCAATTCAGAACTTCCCTTGGGGCTGGTGCCCACCCCCAGAACCAGGCAGTAGTAGTTTGATACCTGCTTTGGTGGTGCCTGGGGGTGTTGAGGAAGATGGCTTCCTCCAGGGTCCTCAGTCTAACCTGCTGAAAGAGGTTAGAGTAAATATTAACAATTTGCTCCTGCCCTTGTGGCCCTTGGCATGTAAACCCCTGACTCTTGTAATATCATGTGACTGTGCAGTTGACTCTTGGCTGCGCAATTTGTGTTTGAACAGTACAACCTCTTAATTGGTATGGTTAGCTGTGTACTTCCAGCTTTGGGTGCTTCAAGCTCCCATGGAGGTAAAAAATATCACAAGGAAGATGCTAAAAAAGAAGCTTGGTAAGGAGGCATAGAAGGAGCTCATCACAGCACACAAAACTTTTTTGTTTTGTGAGCAGGTTCCCCAAATTTTCCACACAGCCTCAGTGGGCCTATGGGAAACAAGCATGCTCTAACAAGATCACAAAGCATCAAGCATTTAATGGGAGTGTGAGGGCAATTCAGAAATCTAAATTACAATTTTGCTTCAAGCATCAACTTTGCTGACACTGAGCAGGTCTTGTCTCTCTCTCGTTCTCCTTCTAGGGTCCATCCAGTTATATGCTGTAATGGAGAGGAGCAGCTCTAAGAAAGCCAAACACCGAAGGTGTGCAAAACTTTCCCTGATAAACATGGTTACAAAATCTGAGGAATAATCTGGTGAGACAAACTTACCCTTGTTGTATGGTAATAACGGAAAGAGTATTAAATAGAAAAAGCTTTGCTAAAATGGAAAATATCTTGGAGCTCCTAGCCAGCAACTAATCAGAATAGATGCTTTAGCACAAACTGATGCTGCTGCACGTTTTCTCCTGCTAACCTGCTGCTCTGTTTATTGTTGAAAGTCTCCTCTTTGCAGTGACTTTTATATAGAGATCTGAGAGCAGACTGCAGGTAAAGCTGTGCCAGCTAATGAAACTCGTTTGAGGAGGTGACCTAGGCTTGGAAGTTGCTTTGATAACAAATATTGGCCTAAAAATGTGCTGAACTTGCTGTATGAAGAACTTCTGGTTTTGAGCAGATTTTGCATATTTGGATATTATCAAGCATAAATTCAGTATTTAACATTTATCTAATTATCCTAGTTTTTTACATTTATAATGATCTTTGGGACATTCCGCAATTAAGTAACCATTAATAAACATTCCCATCAGTGTTGCAGTAGAACAGGCCATTATCAAGTCAGTTTAAGCAGGTGTAGAAAGCTCAAAATAAATAAATAAGCAAATATGTTAGCAAAGAAATAAAAAGTAAGCTATTCCATGTATTTCTGTTCTCAGTTCTCAGGGAAGGGCTTTATAATTGAGCTACATATCACTATTAGAGATGCAATTACCTGTAATTGCTACCTTTAAAAGCGAGCCTTTGTTTAGAAAACAATATATAGATGAATTGTGTCTAGGTGCACAAGTTGTGAATTGGCTTTAGTTTCGCAATTTCAACCATCACATGAAAAATACTTTTACATCTTCAAGGCGGAGAGGCCAAACAGTGCTCTCTGTTACACCAGGGTGAATCAACAGCAGTCCACCAAGATCCATTAAGTTATTCTGGATTTCCGTAGATGCAATTAATGACAGAATTTGACAGAATTTGACAGAATTTGTCATATAACACATAATAGATGGTAACAATTATTTTATATAGAAAGCAAATAGCAAGTGGGGCTCTTAATCAATTTAGATACTAAAAGCTTCAAAGCTCTCCCAAGGATTACTCTGGATTTACATTGCATTTTTGTGGAGAGGGATCAGATCTTTTTTATTTATTGGCACAACAAAACTTTTCTTAATGATGCTTAAGGTTGCCATGTTATATACCTCTCCTGTGAAGTCAAGGGGAAAGTCTTCATCAATAATCATCAGCTTAATATCACCTATATCACTGACAAAAATGCACTCTCTGAGTTTTCAGCTTTACGGAGTCCATGTATAACATTCTACATTAATACTACTGGGTCACTATGAAAGTTTTGCAATAAATTGCAACTTTATTAGAATGCATTTGAGAATAACAGTAAATAACAGAAAAATATAAGGAAACACAAGTCAGCAGATTTTTTATGTAGATGAAGAAACTACTTGTACCGTCATGCACACATAGAATGTGTATCATTACATTTCCCAGCCAGAAAAAATATTGTACAGATTAAGCCTGCACTGTAAATACTTTTATTATTTTTGTAAAAGTTACAAACAGCTAAAAATAGGACTTGATAATGAAATTGCTGACAAGCCTTAAATATAGCACAAGACTGCAATCCGATAATACAGTTGTGCCAAGCTACATTATGTTGCTGCAGTGATTAATTCACCGCTGGTTTTGCTGAAGCTGTGTTCTGCAGAAACATCTGTAGGTCTGGTTAATCCGTATCTGAGAGCATGAGAGGGGATATAAATGGAGTAAGCACTGAGCAGAATTGCAGTATGGTGCAGGACCCCTTTTGTAACACAGGATCACTGCACTACTTAATAATATGAATGGGAATGGAAGTCATTAGGAGCTTCGCATGTTATTAATTACAGACTGAAGGTGAACGGTTCTTGCTAAGGCTCATTTCTACAGCTCCAAAACTGCTCTAACCCGACAACCTAACAGGATTTTCTTGCTAACAAGTAATCCTGAGCCAACACAGCCAGCTCTAAATGATCTCCTGTTTACTTCAGTTGATGGGGTACCAACTACAGCAAAAGCACATAGCTATAAAATTATTTTCTGGAGCAAAAGCACATTAGATCAGACCAGAGACGGCTCTCTGCAATAAAGCCCAAACTAATTTCCAACATCCCCAGAGAGCAGAGTCCAAAGATGGCTGAGCACTGCTTCCTGCCCACCCAGCCTGTTTAAAGCAAATATTTTGGCAGCCAAGGGTTTCTCTTACAGTCCGTAAGTTGGCAGTTGGGCTAGATGGTTGTTGTAGTTCCCTTCCAACTGAACTATTCTATTCTATTCTTGTACAGTGTTTCTACCTGTTAAAAATAGTGTATTTACACATCTATGACCAAACGAGATTAGAGAAGATTGTTACTGGTGCTAGTCAAAACGTAATCCATTGGAAAAAGTCTTTCACCATTATTGTAATTTTTGTCATTTGCTTCTGTTACATGTTCTAATGTACATTTCTTATGTGTCTTGTTTCACCATTGCATTGCATATGCATTTGCTATTTCTCAGTGTTTGAAAAATTTTGAGATTTTGACCTTCATTCAGCTTCAAGACATGACCAAATTTCTAAATCTTTCCCAAAAAAGATTTTGATATCGAATCTGGCAATATTACTTTGCTCTTTATGTGAACTAGCATCATTAGCAAAAATCTAAAGGAGCTGAATCTTTTTAATACCATTGTAAGTGTGAGTAGAACAGCTATGATGCAATTATCTTAATTAAAGTTAATTAACACATATTTATGCAAGGTAAAAAGGCCATGACAAAGGGAGAATACAATTGAGACACAAGAAGCAAAAGTTCAGATCTTCTTAGCTTGTGTAAACTGCTGTAGCTTCCTACGAGCTACTGGAGTTATGCAGATTACTGCCAACTGAGGCTTAGCTTTGTATCTATTATAGAAGGACCTAAAGTGTTTGATTCCCTGTTCATTAATATTTGTGTAATGAGTTTCCTAGTCTTTCATAAATTGATATTTGTGTGAGAATGAGATACTTTTTGTTCCATATTCTGCTATTTTAAGAAGTTTTATTCACATAATTAAAATGGAAATAATATCATATGATTAGCTGACCGACTACAAAGAATAGGTAATTAGTAAAAGTGGAAGGTTTGAAGCTAGTGTATTGACATAAAAGCACTTACCTGTGCCCTTATCAGGCAGTTACAAGTGTGAATATGCATGTCATAACTGGGATCACCTCTCTGTAATTCAGAAGCAGAAAAGTGCATTAGATTGTGTAAAAGTAGCTGGATGTAATGTGTATATGAATATATATGGTGATAACTTTTTGTTGGTGTTGGTAAATCAAAGTACATCTGATTTGAAGCTTCTCAAAGTGGAGGAATTTCAAGAGATTGCTTAATTTTATAAAGGGTTTGTGCAGACACATGCATGCACACACACTTTTTTTTGGCAAGTTCTCCTGAGCTGTCTCCATATTCCATCTGGCAGGGTTCAAGCCATGGTCCTTTTCTTTTTTTTGTGCTGCCGTATTGTGGTTTGTTAACTCAAAATTTGAAAAGAAACCCTGTAATAATGATGCCAACACAGCCGACGTCCTGCCAGCTTTTTGCAATTTTCCTTTAACCCTGAGATGCACACCATGTGTGAGAGGTGGATATGCATCAAGACACTCCCGTGGAACACCAGGAAGTCTGTTAATTATTTTGCTTCTTAATAAAGTGATTTGCTGTAGCTGAGTGTGGTTATAATAAAGCAGTTCAGTACAGCAAGCAAATGTCTGAGATGCATTTGCGGCAAATACTTCGGAAATACACTGAGCATGTGAAAGAGCATGAATATGACTGAGGAGAAATGTTGGTTGAGCTGGAGAGCCTTCAAGGAAAATATCTGACACGTTCTGCCAGCCTGCCCATTGCAAAAGCAAAGAGTTTGTCTTTGGACATTATTTCTGAACCTTGTTTTTTTCTGACAAAAGCAATTTAATAGGATCCAGAGAAGTAAATGTAAACACTTACATGTAATCAGAAGCTACCTACTCTAATAGTCTTTCCTTCAATGTAGTAAGAAAGTTTTACTGTGGGTTGTCCCACAGCCTTAGCAACCTCCCAAGAGCTTATTGGGTATCTGCCCAAAACTAAAGCCAGCACTGATAATTTTTAAACATATTTCAAAAAACATCAGCCAAACTAGGGTTTGATTTCTTTTTTAATAGGCCAGGAATATTATACTGTGAATTTTCAGGTGAGCTTGACTTGGAAATTTCAGATTGGCAACAGGCAAAAAAAAAAAAAAAAAAAAGGAAAACAGCCATAATGGTGGATTCTTAAGCCTTACATAAAATGGTCTGTTTGGAAGAACCAGGATTCTGGACTGAGTGTTTGAGCATGGTGGGGAGAGGGAAAGGCAGAGATACATGTGCGAAAAAGGAGAGTTGAGAGGCTCTGCAATGAAGTAATGGCTGCTCTTTTATGTGAGCTGTAAAATGCATTTTAATATGATTCTCTGGAAAAAACCAGAATGATCCCCAACATAGTTACATGCAGATAAAAGTTCCACAGATACACAGTTCTCCATTTTCTCTGCTTAAATAGATATGTTTAGACAGAACAACTGGGGACTGATTTCATGTTCCATACACAGTTATTGAAATTACCAGAATGGAATGGACCCAGGCAATTGGACAAGAATAATATTTATGTACTGAAATATGCACCTTCTTTCAGATATAAAAGTATCTAAGAAAGTAACAGAAATCTGCAGAATCTCTCTTGGACCATTACAGAAATTAATTCACACACGTATCTCAGTATAAAGTCTCATGCAGCTTTCTATTGCAGGAGCTCACTACATGAACAAAATTAGTCTTTGCTGGCACTGTACAGTTAATTACTGAAACAAAGGTGCTACAGTTTGATCCTTTGATTATCGTGGGCTTGCCATGGGGAACTTAAGTTACTAGATGTGACTCTGGCTTGTCGACTTTTAACATACTTTCTCAATTAAGCTGTGCATGCCCCCAAATTAAATAGCACTTCATAGTTACTGCAAATTGATTTCTACCCAGGCTGTGTTAGAGCTGCCAAATGAAATGTCAGAGAGGAATGTCTTCTTAACTTAGAATATTATACTGATTTTCTTAAAAAATTATCTTAGCATTTATAAACATTTCGTAAGTAAACTTCAGACCTTTATCCAATCTTTCCTTTGTGAAATGTGGAAGAACCTCAGTGATTTATCATTCTCTGAATTTTATTGTACTGCCTTTTTTGTGTATTTAGGATTAGTTAATATGATTCGTACAGCAGACCAGAGGGTAATTTAAATTTTAATATATTGCAGTCAGGCAGTGTCAATGCATTATTTCTGTCTGTAGAAAGGTACCAATTCTCTGATTGACTGATGATGGCAAAAAGGAAAAATCATATCCCCAGGATGCATCACAAAAAGACATAAAATATACATAAGTATGTCAGTTTATTATGACATCACAGGCACTAGCAGGATTTGCCAAATGTCCGTGTGTGGCAGGTATCTGCAAGCCTTAGTGATTCTAGATCAGTCACTTAGAAATAACGCAGAAAGATCTGACTTGGCTTCTGAGTTCGGCATGTTCAGTGCGCAGAGGAACCCGGATGATTTGTAAATCCCTGGCTGTTCAGAAAGGAACTAAAGAGGATGTTACGCTTACAATTCAGCATATTAGGGCCCAGATCTTCACTTGGCCACAGACTTTCTGCATGCTCCCTTGGTCCCTCATACGCCAGGCACCTGCTCATGTCCCACACCTTTCCCCCTCCCCTGTCTGAAGGGAGCCTGCCTGGATGCAAATCCTGCTAAAGCAGTCTTGTCTCTTCTTGTGTCTGTATAGCGTAATGAGCAGTGGAGCGCCAATCTCTGCTGAGCTTTCCAGGCAATACAAGTAGTACTATTAATATTTACTAATCATAATAACCAAAGCTTAAGTCACAAGAGCAGGGCGGTGAAAGCCTCAGCTCTTCTGAATGCTGCCAGTCAGCTAGTCTTCACCTTTATCCCCATCGTGTTTTATGAAGAGCCTCCCAGCTGGCTCCCAGCATGGTGCATGCATTTTTAAGCTGTTTTACAGGAGTGAGTGGCATGTTCATGAAGGCAATTAAGCAAGGTACAGGTATCAGAAAAGCAAAGATTTTGTGGTGTGCTTCATTAGCACTCATGCAACATAGCTGAAAGTGCAAGTGGAACTTTTGAATTAAGCTGTAGTAAAAGGAGTTATGACAAGGATATTCCTCAAAGTGTATCTTGAGATTATAAAATAGACTAGTTGCTAAATATATAAATATGTTAATGACTGACATTAGCCCACCTTATTAAAGACATAGAAAGCAATTTATGCAATGTAATGAGTAATGCAGTCTAGATTTTCCTTCTCTGCTGAACTACTCAGCAATCATAATGTAAGTTGGCTTTTGTTGTCCTTTTATGGAGTAAAGTTCAAACTTAGATGACTTAGGAATGCAGTCTTTGTAAATCTATAAATGGTATATATAATGAAGCTTTTGAAGTTTTACTGATTTATACCAGCTAGAAATATGACTCTGATTTTTTAAATAAAAGGCAAGTGGCTTAATGACAGCTTTGTTAATACCTGTTAAGCTGAAATCTGGCCTTGATTCCAAACCTTCTTCTAGACAAATGCAAATACAATATCTTCAGATATTCCCATTTTACATGATGCATAGATAAGAGTTTGGAATCAGCATTACAGTTTTGGTAATCATTAATTCTATAGAATATTTTGGACAATTTCTACTTAAATTCCATATATTGAGTATTGGTATTTACACCATTTGAACAAAATATTCAGAGTAACAGAACTTGCTGTATTGGTATAGATCATTTATTCATGAAGTCCAGTAGCCATCTGCAGCAGCGAGCAATAACTGAGAAGGAGGCAATCATCTTTCATAATTACAACTAACCAAGTGTACATCAGTGCATACTATTTGTTATAAAATTCTCAGTTTATTGTCACAAATAAACTCAGGGGTCAAACTCTACGTTAAAGACATGAGTAAAGTGGATTTGAAGCTTAGGTTACTGGGAGCTGCAAGCTCTCAGTGCAAACATAAAATTCTGGACTATAAAAATATCTGATTCACTTGCTAAGTGACTCAGCGTGATGCTGACTGCACATGTACACAGTGCTGTACAAAGCAACTCAGAAAAGTGGGAGAAAAATATGATAAGCAAAGATGATGTGTCTGACAATAATAGTAGTGAATTATGTTATTATGATTATATAATAAAAATATTTGTGCAAAAAAATTACTGCACTTTAACAAGATGTTTTAGAGAAAAAAAAAATATATAATGTAATCGTTACAATAATGGAGGGGGAAGAACAGATATTCTATGTCAAATGATCAGTTTAGCTTCTTGATTGGTTAGATTTTACCAGAGAGAAACTGAAATTAAGTATTGACTACTATTATTAGACATGAAATTGAGGAATATAAATCTGTGCAAGCTTATTCTGATTACACAAGAAAAACAGCATTCAGACACTAGTGCATAGGCAGGTACTGTCACGTTTTCCAAATACCCTGTCAGGTCCTTTTTGGAGGTATCAGTATTTTAGAGATGGAATATCTAAAGAATGAGATCAGACTGCGAGTGCAGTGCATTTACTTTTTGCCACGGCCTTAAAGCCATGTAGCCAGAGGTGAGGAAATGTCAAAATGCAATAGGATCTTCCAGCCATATCTTGATCCCAGCATACCATGGAGGACAACCTCAGCCTACGTCAGGCTGGTGAATGCAACTAATACTTTTCAGATAGTATCTCCTCTTTTCGCATGACCTCAGGACAGAGACAGCGATGAGCTCAGGCCACTCCTGGCTACAATGGTGCAACTGGAAAGGAATGGTGCAGTGGAAGGGAATTAAAGTCCTAATTTCATATTTTTAAGTACAAGGAATTAAATACCCAGCAGATTTTGACACTGCCTGAGAGTGGTCTGTACAATTAAAAACCCATACTGGAGTACAGTGCATAGACTTAAACAAAAAATTCAAATGGCTGGATCTGAATTTTTTGAAAGGCCAGTATCCATAATCTTTGAATATTTAACCTATCTAAACATCTAGAAAATTTTAAGGTACGTACACTACGTCACTATATGACTGCAAAGCTCAAAAACCTCAGCAACAGCACGTAAGGATTATTTTTAACTGATAGCCAGAGAGGTGAACTGCTTGTACCAAGGCGCTTTGCTTCTGTGGTGTTGGACAAAACGTGATCATCCTGGAGATGGCAGTTCTTACTTTTCAGAGGAGAGCTAACCAGCTACAAAGGAGCAGTATGATTTCTCCTGCCACCTTTTGCTGCTCTGTGATTTCTACAAGGAGTTATCCAAGCCGTTACTTGTAAGGGTTGGTGCAAGGATGTCTATATAAAAATGATAGCACATTACTGTGACAGTCCAAGAAAAAAACCCCAATAATAAAACTTGCAGCACCTCCAGGTCCCAAACCTAGGTGTCCATCTGTATTGTAAAGTCATTCTGCTTCACCTGCCAACGTCAGGGGAGGTAAAATGCACTTCTGCGCCAGGTCAGCCGAGGAGGAATGTGCCGGCTGCTACCCGCACTGTGCCTTGCAGGTGGAAAACAGGGTTAAACGCTCTGCAGTTAATGCGGGTGATGCTTCCTTTCAGTTCCTTCTAGTGGTGACTTTCAGGCAAAATCCATTCTCTTTGCAGATATCCTAAAGGTGTTTTGGGAAAAATGTAGTGCCTTAGTACTGCTTTTCCCCCTGATGGCTTTGATGGCTGATAAGGCTCCTTTTTTAATTCACTTAGTGGCTTTCTGGCCCACTTAGTGGCTTCCTGGCCCCGGGCCTGCCTCTCTCAGTCGCTACATCCAAAAGAAGTCAGATGGAAGAAATGTCTTCCAGGGCTAACTTGAAAAACAATCCGTTCTTTTTAAATGTTGCCTTCAAGATGGCTGCATGCTCCTTATCATATCTTGCTGTCTTCAGACCCAGTTACCTCCCTTGAAAGTGAGCAACAGATCCAAGCAGATGTTTTCTTATCAAGAATTAATTCCAGACCTATTTATTTTAAATTAGCATTTCATTAACTGTCTCAAGGACACTGGCTGAATTCATCTTTTAATGAGTATCTCAGAAATCTAGCTTTTCAAAAGAGAAATATAACTGCAAACAGCCGCTCTTTTAACTCTCTCACTTCCAGCACAGGGGTTGATAGGTGAGCAGTTGGGGATAGGGCTTTTCTAGCCAGCCTTTGTGAAAAGCCACACTACTATTCCACCTGGTATTTTGGGGTCAGGACACACCAGCCTGTCTTGATCCTCATGTGGGTGTAGGGCTGCTCGAACAGCATCAGAGAAACCAGAGGGGAGGATCGGCCATGTGCCCGGCACTGCCCGGGAGAGGCTCCGGGGCAGCCCCCATCCACCGATGGCTGCAAAACACCTTCTCCCTCCCTGTGACCACACGGGGCAGGCACTGCTCCTCTGCATGTCCTCCCACCAAGATTTTAGGAGAGCCCTGCAGCAGGGAAGGGAAAGCAATGAAGAGCCGGGGTGCCTCCATCGCCGTCTACTGCATAGCCTACCAATACATGTATTTTCTCTGGTTCTCTGATCATATTTTCCCCCTAAATAGCTGCACTGAAATTATTTTTGTACAATATTTAATCATTCAAAAGGAAACCACAGGCTGATGTGATATTTCAATTGGATATAATCCAAAAATCCACATTTATTTGTTCTAATATATGAGTATTAGTGAAGCCAGAATGCCTCCGAGGCTTCATGCATTGCATTCTTTCTACTTAAGAAAAGGCCTCAGCAAGTGTGTATGGTGTTGTCTATATATCTCCCATAGAAAGGCATGCTGGTATAGTGCTTATTAAAGGGAGTACAATTACATTAGAAATACTAAAATACTACAGTGACTATGAGGTCAGCAGAAATGAGTTCTTCCAACGGAATAGGAACATAAAGATATTATTTCAGGGTGAGTTTATGTGTGACATTGCAGCAATCAACTAATCTGCTGTATCTGCTCAGGCGAATGCTTTTATGTGAGATACGAGATATCGGGGTAATGCAGGACAGGTGTGGGCAGGGCCTGAGAGTAACCCAAAGCCCACTGTAACTTTTACTTCCAGGAGGATATTTCTGTCCTAAATGCTGGTTAAGCAAGATCCAGAGAGATTCCAGCTACTCGGCTGCCCGCAGGAGGTAAGTGGGGACAAAACTAAAAGCGTAATGTGCATCCAGATGGGCCTCAGTACAATATGCTTTTGAAAAGCATATTAAGGGAGGTATGGCTGGAAAATAGAACGGAATAAAGGGGTTATGGGGGATGAGTGAATATTTAGAAAAGAAGAAAGACTCAAGGGCAAGGATGTTACAAATAAAAAGAGATTTCAACTTCAAAGAAACCCACAAAAATAAAATATGTAGGAAACCAACCTGGAAATTCTGTTCACACCTGGGATGACTGATTTGTGAGACCTCAGCTGTAGTTATCTGTTCCAAGGGCTCATTTGAATTTCATAGAATTTATTTTGAATCCAAGCAGTGTATCACCACATAACTGTGTTGCTGAAATTATATTTCAAGGCGTTTGGGCCTTCAATTCTGTGGGGGGTCAGTGTGGCTCAATCCATTTAGTGCAGCATCACAGCTCATGACGATGTAGTTAAGGGTGTGCCAGCACTTCCATTACAAACCCCATTTTCAAGGGTTTATGTTAAATGACTTGTTGAGTCATTTAACAATACACCATACCAAATAGCAGTGCTGGGGGAAAAATCAATATTATAATTCAAAAAGTAAGTAAAAAGTACCCTTTGCTAATGAAAGCAACGACAGCTGTGCTTTCTGGAAGAAAATGAATAGTGCCTAAACAACAGGCAAAACATATACTAACTCAAACATATTTATATTTATACATAGCGCACCTAAATTTAGCAGGATTGAAGTACATGGAGGTAATACGTAAAAACATTAACATTTCTGCAGCCAGAATATTCACAACAGCCAAAGAAACAGGCTCAGAGATCTTTCCTTGCTGCACATTCCTTTAAATGCTAATGGAAATTGTATGTATGCACTTGGAGAAGAACTCGGCGTCTCCAAAGGAATCGTATTATCTGCTGAAATATATATATACACTTTTTTTTTCCCCAAGAGAGAGCTGTTTAGGTCTGCTCCTAGATAAAAACAACAAAATGCTTTAAGATAGGGTGTTATTATGCAGAATACTTTGCTGTGTTTATGCCATAATCCCCTTAGGTTTCGAAGCACCTAACCCCTAGAGATTTCAAGAGAACAAAATTGTGGAGGTACAAGCATTTGCATGAGACACACTGTTTTGGTGGGCAAGGGAAACTTGGTATTAAATAGGTTTGAATCTTATTGTTAAAAAAGTAAATAAATATTTTATACAGATAAATAAGTACGGTCCTGAAGATGCTAATCTTCTGGCAGGGAAGGGTGTATAGCAAGGAAAATAACAGCGTAAACCTCCATGGGAGCACTAATCCCAGGTCAAACTAGCAGCAGGCCTTGTGTTTTCACTTATTAATTAGGTGATACATGAATTATGGTAATGCAATTATATGCTAGTTTTGTTGTCATTGTGTTGCTTTCTTCAGTCCAGTTAGAAGGGGCGCAAGCTAAAAATATAAGTAATTTCAGGGACACCCATCCAAACTCCTCTGAAAGTAAAGGTTTTTAGCCCTGACTAGAATAATGTATTTAGTGATCCTTCAGCCACAGCTATCCCTTGAAAAGTCTTTTTGCATGATTGTAACTACAGATTTGCTATGCAAGGCAAACTCCAGCTCTTCGTTAAATGTATGACTTCAGCGGATGGTGCAGCTACGTACATGAGAGCAGATTTTGACTTATTTTCACTGCCTCTGCACTAGCAGTGTATACAAACCTAGAAGCAAAATCTCTTCAGAGTGTGTATGTTGTCTCAAGCCTTGCACAAACAAAAGCAGGTGTATTTCCATTCAGTCTGAAAAATCTTTTCACCAAATGACTGCTTAATCATTTCTTCCATACAAAATGAAAGTGGCTAGAGTTTGGCTTACAGAGTTCAAGCTACTGGACCTGGGCAACATACGGCTATTGCACAGGGTCTTTTATGGTACTGCGCTGGGAAAGAATGTGATTTTACATGTCAGCAGCCAATACAGAATATACTTAGAAAAGTCCCAAATACAGCTCACTTTGGAGACGCTGAATACAGCAAGAACTGATGTCCCCCCAACTCAATGTTTCTTTCTCTAAACTGGGATCTGTTGTTATCACCGGAGAGAATTACAAGGGACCAAGTTATAAACGCTGCTTTTTTTAATCATGGGACTTTTGCAATAATTTTTAGTGTCAGATTTTGAATTCAATCCACATTCCAACAAGGACAACAAAAAAACCTTAATTTTTTTTCCTAAATTCCACTTTTACCTGCTCACAATCTGTGGCACATTAGCTGGATATGCAATGCACATTATTATTATTCTCTTCTTTTGACAAATTATTGGGGATAAAAAGGGAATTTACAAAATCTTTCTTTAAAGAGAACGTAGCATTTCTCTGTTTACCAGGAATTAATTAGCCAAAGTTCACATTTAAACAGAATTGTATTTAATCCTACAAAAGTGAAGAAAAATATGCAAATCAGTCCCAACAAAGTGCAGTTTTAAAATGGAAGAAATATCCACCTGACACCAATTAAGCCTGTATTTTTTCATAAGAAAGTAATGGTTGATTATACTAATTTTACCCTTGTGATAATTGTCACTAATCTTCAGCATATTGTATGTGTCTTGCTCTTATGAATCCCATATCCCCTTCTGCCATAAATATTTCATAAAATATTCAAAGCCAGTCCACAGCAAGTAATAACAAATGTCAAATGACATATTAGGAAGATTCATAGCTATTTTAAGTGTGAATTTTATATAAAAGCCTAACTCATTTATTGTGGTCAGTGTTAAAGATTGATTTTAGCAA
Source organism: Fulmarus glacialis (assembly GCF_000690835.1). Classification (NCBI taxonomy): domain Eukaryota; kingdom Metazoa; phylum Chordata; class Aves; order Procellariiformes; family Procellariidae; genus Fulmarus; species Fulmarus glacialis. The sequence goes on from NW_009197039.1 coordinate 13,807, forward strand.
AGAAATCCTCAGCAATTAGTATCAGCACCTTTACTGCCAGTTTGTTATTAAAGCAGAATTAACAGAGATTATTCAGAGTACTTGGTGCACATGATGGTATATGCAGTTGTGTGTGTGAGCCTGATTTCCAAAGGTCTAATTCAAGACTGCTCTAGTAAATGGAAAGATTTCCGTTGATTTTGGTGGGCTTTTCATCCTTCTATGCCTTTAATGAGTTTTCAAAGTCTCCATTCCTGAAGGCTAGGGTACTTGTTTGTTGGTGTTCCCTTTATTGCCGTTAGCTTAAAGCCCTTCTTTCTCACTCTCTCCCTCTATAAAAAATTCAGGGTTTTTTGGGTAAAGCACAATTTCAGGCTTTTCTTTCCTTTATAAATAAAGAAAATAAGAAACAGTAGGAATAATCAGGCTCACATTTCCCCAAATGTGAGCTTTTTGAACTTGAATTTGGTGGCCAGCCCACAAGCGGGTAGGTGTCTGCACACAGGTGCAGGCAAATAATGAGATGAGGATCATGTGCAAGGCATAAATACAAATTACTTGCCTGAAGAGTGGTGGAGGGAGGGGGAGTATCTTATAAAGGTGGTTCCTTTAGTGTAGCTGGGCTGGCTGAAGCAAGGTGGATGTATTGCTGAAGGTGTAGACCTTGTTAATGATGAGCTTGTGGAGGCAAGTTCTTGGCCATATGCTGTGTGTCTCAAGGTGAGCTTCTCTGGCGAGCATTGACCACAGGTATGATGAATGGGTGAGGAAAAAGCGATAGCCAAGGTAAAGCTGAAGGATGCTGATTCTGTGTACGTGTTTTAGTCCATATTTTCCTGCGTTGTGTTTTACATCAACACCTGCCAGCATCTCTTCTGAGACAGGCAGTGGCAGATACTGCTTACCCCAATAGGCAACTCATCGCTATGCTTTAAAATAGAGTAACCTCAGCAGAGGAGATGGTGGCTTCTCTCATTGTGTCTTTGAATAATCAATGCAAGAAACTGCCCTAGCTGCAGGGGGTGATGCACCTGAAGGGGTGCCAGGCACACTACTTAGTGTGTGCTGTGGACACAGGCAGCAGGGGTAGGGAGCTGTGCCCTGGGCTGGTCTAGGTGCCAGGCACACTACTTTGTGTGTGCTGTGGACACAGGCAGCGGGGGTAGGGAGCTGTGCCCTGGGCTGGTCTGCTCTGTGGAGTGAGTTTCTCCAAACCTGGTTAGAGAGCTCATCTGGTGAGTGGGTTGTGAGTGGTTTTGCTTCTCCTATGAAATGTGAATTTTAAAGTTGGGGAAGGAACAAGTAGGGCTACCAGAACGGCTCTATAGGCTGCTCTAATACTGAGAGCATTGCACAGGGATGGGCTTGTCCCTGTTTCCTATAAACCGATTTGACTTTCGAGATGTATATCTACTTTATCTTTCACTCTTGAAATATCTATCTTTGGGTGGGGGAGAGCCCTTTGATTTAAGAATGATATAATTGTTGGTTAAGTTTTGTTTGTGATTATAAATCATAAATAACAGAATTAATGAGGTCATGACAATGAGAAGTGGAGATGCTGCTTTTTACCCTGGGTAAAATGGCTTGTTACCAGACTGTGACATCTTTGCCTCTTCTGTTCCTAAGTCTCTCTGTTTAATATTGTATTTTATTATTGTGTGGTTAAATAAAACTAAACACATGGGGAGTGTTACGAAGTTTCTGCTTTGTTTTAGCATAGCTGCTACATATTTATCTACTTTCGTTGAATTTTTTTTTTTTTTTTTTAAAATCCACCTTTACAAATGGATATGTACCCTGCGCAGGGGTAGGCCCCTGTCTGCAGTCTGTCATTTTACTCTTCTTACTACCTTGAAAATACACAGAGTCATTGTCTAAAGGGATGCAAAGATTTGTTCTTAATTACTTTGGCTTCATTATGCATTGTGTCCTAGATTCCTCATATGAATAATAATGCATCAAATGACTTACTAGAATAATAGAAACCATTCCACTCCCGGTTATCTATTAATAGTACAAAAATGAGACTATGATATCACTTAAAAAAACCCCAAACCTCTCCCTGGTTTCACTTGGGTTAGGATTTACCCCACAAGACGTTCAAGGGATGGGGTGAGTTGAGCAGGGTGTTAGGAGCCAGGATAGCTTCTGGTACGGCAGCAGGTTGTGGCAAATGAGCTCTGCCCGTTAACCTGAGGGTGAGCCGGGAGGTCACAGCCCTCTGCTCCCTACCTAATCCTGCAGCTACCGCCCGCCTTGCAGGCTTGGCAGAAGTGAACGTGGACCAGCTCATACAAGGGTGTATTAATTCCAACTGCCTTCAATTATAGGGTGGAGTCAGGCGAACAGACAAGGGCAGTAATCTCGTGGATTTCCCCATCACAAGTCAGCAGAGCTCCATCTAATGAACTCCCTTTGTCAACGTGGACAAATTAATTCAGCTCTCTGGCCTAAAGGAGACGGCGTAACTCAGCACTGTTGCCCCAGAGTCAATGGTGTCCTTTGTTTTCACCAGCCCAGGAGATAGCCCCAACGGTTCACCGTCCTCAGGAAAGGATTCGTTAGTCATGTAAAGTACTCTGGAGACTGGATAACTGAACGGGTATTAAGAATTTGAGGTAAATTATCAGGAAACTGTGATAAAACTGAGTAGAGAAGTGGAGTTTGTCTGAAACTCAGGAGAAAGTAATAAACTGCACGTAGCACCCATCAAACTTGGTGAATGCTTTTTGCTTTAGGAATCTGTTTTAAGGATCTTTGTAGAATAATGCTTAAACCAAATGTGAAAATGCCTTGGTGGAGGCTCCTGTTAACCTGGAACAGAGGCATATTTTTACAAATATATTCCTATTTGTAAATGTAACAAAATATTTTGGCCTGTAATTTTGTGTAATTTCTTTTCCAAGTGTTTACTGTTCAGTGAGTATGAAACAGTTGTTATCACAGCAAAATACAAACATGTCGTTTGCTTCTGTGGGTTTTTCCTTTGGAAACCAGCAAACTTTCCAAGTAATTCTCCAGCCTTTTGCTTTCTGGTTGACTGAGTGGCTCTTTAGGTGGTAACGTGAGTGTCCAGATGCACACTGAAATTATTCTGAAAAACAGTGGTAGTTTGAGGACAGTGGTTTGACTTGACTGACACTTTTACAACTAAGGGCCATCTGAGGAGCTGATTTATATGAAGTGTAAATGTTGTAATGTTACAGCCTTGTCACCCTATAATTGCAAGTACAGCTCTCCTGTTTTATATTGCCTCTTAACTGCGTGTTTCTCCCAGCTATGCCTTTATTAGATATGCAAGGATCAGGCTGACCTGGCAGCAGAATCCATCTCCATTTTGGTATTCATTCAATTAGATGTAATTTTTGCTCACATGAGGCATACCGCTTTGTGTAGCAGTTCCTACTAGTATTCCAACTAGTTACGTTCAATGCATTAAACATTTTATTGCCACTATATAAAATAAATTGCTAATTAGGCTGCTTAATAAAAATGGTTTGATTGGGTGGCATCTGGCATATCAAACATCCCTATTATGGATGTGCCCGCTGTAAGCGCGCGCAGCCCTTGGGCACTGCACGCAGAGCTGGGCACGCAGAGCCTGGGCGGGGTCCCGTTGGGCTGCCCTGCCCGCTGTGGTCAGAGTGCCCAGATGGCCTCAAACATGTACACACAGCTCGCTCTAAATTAAGTGGGGACTGCATTTGTGCATTCCTAGGAGAAAATCAAGACCCATTTACTGATCAGCCGTTCTAGTTTGTAAAGGAAGTGTTTCCAGTTGTTAAACGCGAGAGGAAAACAGGCAATGTCAGTAGCATGTTTGCAGTTGAGGGGGTCTAAAGCTTTTCACCTCAAGGTCCTGTTTTCAGTCCCTCGTAGCTTTGATGAATATAAATCATTCTGGTTGACATTCTCCTGGCTGGATATTTGCTGCACTTGCATATTCCCATTTTAGGAGTATTTAATATAAATATTTCAACCATTACTGGGAATGAATTTGGGAGATACTACAACTTGGTCTGTATTAAATAAATGCCTCTCTGTGAAATAGTTTCCTGTGTACTTTGAAGGGGAGATTGGAATCTGGCAGCTAAATGTCACCTCTATGAAAAGTGTGCTTTTGTGCTCTCTCAGAAACATGTCTGGATTTGGTTTCTGAAAAAAAAACCTCAGTCCATGTAATACTTGTTAGTTTGGTGGGTGACTTTTGCTGATCCCACATTATTTCATGATCTGACTAGGGAAATAGCCTTTCTGGAACAGTAAATGATAAACTAAGCATGCTTAAATCATAATATATTGTTATATGTCCCAAGAGGGATGAGCTAAGCTAAAAATGCCAACCTCTGATATTTCTTAGTACTTCAGTTCTTGACTTGACCACTTCTAATGCTATTAGCCTTCCTTTTAATACAATAGAGATTATCGTCATAGATTGTACCTGAGTGATAGAGCCAGTTTATTTACTAAGCTTTCTGTGTAGAATTTGAGTAGGAAAAAATAGCCAGAAATAGCTCTTTTTTCCCCCCTCTGCATTCTGATAACAGGTTGCAGCTGTACAGGCCTTGAGGAGGGGGGGCAACCTTGCAGCTCTGTGGGACCTGAGCATCCCGTTGTAAAGCAAATTCACTCTGCATCTAGAATCAACTGGAGAATGCTTTTGCTGAGGGCATCATAGGATGGTAGGGCTTTTTGGATGCATGTATGTTATTTGCTAAAAAAAAAAAAAAAAAACCAAAACAAAAAAAAACATACCTCAATTTCTTCGAAAATTTCTTGGGTAAATACATTGTGCTTTGAATTTCTGTAATAAATCAGTAGTTCGTTTATTTTGACTATAGCATCCAACATATTTATATAAGTAATAAAGTTCAGCTTGGCTGATAGAGCACATCTTTAGACTTGAAATACCTTAGTGATGTTTCAGAGCGGCAAAGTGCTCTGGTCTGGGATTTCTTTCTTCGCTCCCTCTCTTCCTCCCTCCAGCAAAACCTTCAAATTTTTCTTTTTACAGAAATAATATCAATTTTCTGGCTATTTCTGGTACTTGCCTCTCAGCTCCCATTCTCTGCCCCCTGACAGGGTGATTTTTCTGATTTTTTTCCTGCTGCCTTTGATTCACCTATTGTTCCAGCTTCCTGCAAGGCAAGAGACATTCAATAGATAGTATTCTGGGAGGCATGAATTTCAAGCAGTTTTTCTTGAGTTATGTGCCTGAGGTTGCATTGCACAGGAAAGTATGTGGTATAAAGATATTGCTCTAGTCGTCCTTTCCTCATGTAGGCAGATTTTCACTCCAAGACATCTCCAAATTGACAGGATGTGAATGATGGGTTTTTTACATGAAAGGCAAATGAAGGGTTTGGTCCAAGACAGCTCGCTGAAGAACTTCATTCTCGCTCCCTTGGCCTTTTTTTGCTCACTTTTTCTCTCCCCTTTTTGCTGCTGTGCAGTATGATGGGGATAAACAAGAGGTTGCTTCGAGGGCTGGGCTGTGTGCAGCAGAGTGGCCAATGTTGGAGTGAACAAGTGCTTGAATGGTCTTGCAGAGTGTCCTGTCTCTGGAAACAGCTGAAAACTACTAATTTAAATAACCAGAGATGTTGTTTTGAGAGACTGTGAACCTCACTCCCCCAGCTGCTAAGGATACCACAGGAATTAGCATGCACTCAGCATCTCAAAATCAGTCACCTGTCTCGGGACAGTGTGATAAGCAGCACAAACTTTTTTATAGTCGGTAGTTGTGGTTCTTTTACTTAATCATGTGTTAATAACAATTAGCCATTTCAATCTACTGCTTAATTTAAACACTAGACTGATTTCCAGTTTAAAGCACTATTCCAAATCAATTTTATAATTAATTCTTTGGATACTTCTGGGTAAAAAATAATATTGAGAGGTATAGCAGGTTTCTTCTCGGGTTTAATGTTATCGCTGGCAAATGTCAGGCATACAGATGATATTACAACCTGCTTGCTTTCTTCAGACATGTGTGCTATTGATTGTTTCATCGATGACTGGTTCCTAGCTGAGTTTCATTATACTGCACAGCAGAGGGCTGTTTGTGTTTTGTTGGGTATGTTTGACCTGTGATTGCCCTATGATAAATAGTGGAGAAAGTGCTTTTTCTTTTCTTTTTTTTTTTTTTTTTGAATCAGGAACTCCTGAAATTTAAAAATAATTGTTTACTTTTGCCACTCTTTAGAAGACTTTAGTGAATATGTATATGCTGCTCTGGTATGGCCTTGTTAACCTGCATCGGATTAAAGATGATAAACTGGAAAGACTTAATTTTTTAATCACTTTTAATAAGCTAAGGAATCTGAAAGAAGTAGATAGCATCAGAAACCATTACTAATGGAGCACTGAGCCTGTTCTCACTGTTCAGCTTGCCTGGCTGCTAGCCCAATACAAAATGTTATCACTTGTTGGTTCTTGTGTGCTCTCTGTACTGGGCAGCCCTCGCCGCAACCATTGTGTTCCCCAGGATTGACTCCCGTAGCTCAGTACGAAGCAAGTACGGTCTCATGGGTACACTGTACGCTACCTCTTCTCAGTACAGCCTCCTGATGCAAAACTGGGCTGTGGATGGAAAAGCTTGTATTGCTTGTGCCTGTACTCCCCTCCCTTTCTACCTACTTGTTTAGAAGTTAGTGGACAGAGCCACATCTCTAACAGTCATGCAATTTTTAGAAGTGCAGATCTGCTTGTAAATGAAAATAAGTAGAGAAAATTGACTTGAACTTAATAATTTAAACCTCTACACTTATATTTTCTTCTGAACAGCTCTGATAATGCTTACAGCAAGACAAATAAATCAGCAGTCTTTCTTTCATTTCAATAAGTTAAAAATATTATCAGTCTGGCAGTATTTTGAGTGATGCTGCATTATCTGACTTTTTACTTAAGTGGTGTTACAATGTCAGCAGAGTAGTTTTTAGAGAATTTCTCTTTACAGCACTCCAGCCTCTCATCCTGAAGTGACATTATAGACCACTGAGCAAGAAATTAATCAATATAAGTAGGTACCATTTTCAGAAAAGATAGTTCCTACTCTTACCTTGAGAACTTTTAATCATTCATCTCCCACATTCAAACTTGCTATCACTTAATTAATCTTCCCAGTTTCACTGAAACCTCAATGGTTCCTGAGTAAATGCTGAAATAAGGGCAGCTTTGATGTTTGAAAACTGTAATAGAAGAAGGCAGGCGATGCTACTGACTTGAGAAAATATTTGAAAGGTCCCTCTCACGCGGCTGGGCTGCAGCATTATGCAGCTCTCCAAGGGGCTACCGCCAAGCTACAACAGGAGACGCTGGCACTGTTGTAACAGTGCTGTCTGTGGGGAAAATGGGAGCAGCAATAGTTTAATTATCCCCTTGAGTCACAATTTAAAGGAGTAGCTGCTGATATTAATGGGGACAGCAGTACAAAGAGGAGGACTGTTGCAGGCTTGTTCCCTCCCCTCTCGCCTCCTCTTGTTCTTTATCGTTTGAATTTGTACTGGAGCACCAGAACAACAGCATCTCCTGCATGCACTGCTTTACCTTTTAGTTGTTTTCATATTTTGGCTTTATTTGTGATTATAGTGGTGTTTTTTTCAATACATTCTCATGTAGCAAAGATATAAAAAGGATGACAGGTTGTAATGAAAGCCCATTGCATTTAACGCGTTCACTTAAATCAGTCGCACTTTGCGCAGCTTTGCTGCCATCGGGCACCGTCGGCAGTTTTCAGGAGGGGCAGGTGGCCGAGGTGGGCATCAGCCCGCGGTCCCCGCGGCAGCTCGGGGACCGCGCCGGGGGGGGGTCAGCGCATGACCACGCCATCCCCTTGTCAAAGGGGGGCTGTAGCTGTCAAACCCTCTCCAGCTGGATAATACAGTTCTCTTTCTGCCGGAAGAGAGCAGAGCATGGGGTGCGGACTGTACCTGTTCTGGGGGAAACGTGGAAATATTTTTCCTCCTGGGCTGCAGTGGGTATGTTGCCTCCGGCTCATTAATTCTCAGCATGTTGAGCAGGTTCTGCATTTTAATTTTATTGTCCCATTCATAACCTTTACTCCACTTTAACATAACTGTCAGGCAATTTCCCCTGCTTACCTGATACAATGCATAAAACACTTTTTATTTTACACTTTTTCCTTGTGATGTAATAATAATTATATTTTAAAATTGCTGCTTAAGAAACAGTGATGGCTTCTCTGGAAGCAAGTTAGAGTATGGACACTGTTTGGATGGGAGCTAAAGAAGGCCTGTTTAGCCAGTAATAGTGAAACAGTTGGTGGTTCCCAAAGAATTATTTCTCCACTTATTAGTGGAATGCTAATTCCTCTAATGTCATGTACAATAACGCTCATGCTGAACCACAAATTATCTGAGATTAATCTTCCCCCCCCACCCCGGCTTTTGGATTGCTCATGCTGAACTACCAATTATCCAAGATAAATCTTTTTTCTTTTTTTTTTTTTTTCTTTTCTCTTGGATTGTATACTAGAGCACGGCATCTTTTCTGATGTGAAAATGTCATTTTACCATATCTCCTAAGAGCACTTGGTCTTCTCCTGGGGAAATAAATGATTTTGCTAATTCCATCCTGCTTCAGAGGGCAGCTTATAGACTCAGATCTTCAAAGCAGTATGAAGAGCTGGCAGAGGCTGCTGGAGATTGAGCCCCTTACACCCAGGCTGTTGCATCTGCCCCTTGTTCCCATCTGGAATTGTACAGCCCGAGAACTGTAGAAATTTACTGTTGCAACAACTAGTTGCGCACAAGTTGCCAGTCTGTTTTTTAAAGTAACTCACCAACTTAGCTGGTTTTGAAGTTCACTCTTCTCAACCTCCTAGGTCCTTGGGTTTCGATCTATAACGAGAAGCACCCTAATTGGTTTCAGTTTTGTTGTATTATTTTTCTTTGGTTACTTTGTTCCCACAACTGGGCGATTAATATCTCCGTGGAGACTGCTGTGGTTGTTTTATGTGACCCATTGTGGGTTGCCTTTGTAATTTGTCTTACCTTCTGTAGAAAAATGCCTAATCACTAAGAGTATAGGTAATATATAAATCATTAAATGAAATCAGTGAGAACATATAATAAAATCAAAGAACTCATTAGAGTAGTGAAGATGAAGTGAGGCTCCATGCAGTCCTGCAGGGAGATTAACAGGAGGTGGGATCCAAACAGAAAATTTACAGTCTCTGTCAGTCCTTTAACTAGAAAGCACCTGGAGGATCTGGGTTTTGCTTCTGACAAGTCTCTAATGTCAAATATTCTTTCTTCTGTTTTAAATGCAGCTGTGTACATTGTGTCGTTACAACTCATTTAGGTGCAACAGAGCTTCAACCCAGCAGAAATCTCCAGGAGATGTGCACAGACCATCTTCTTGAACTCTGAGAGATGCAAAAGTTGACCTTACAAAGTAGTTTAATGAGCCCATCTGCTGTCCAGGTCTTTTGCAGTACTGAAGTCCTGCTCAGTTTGTATCTTTCTGGGGTTTCCAGTCATGTGGATAATAAACGTGTCAAATGAGACAGTGGTCTGGCTGAAAAAAAAAAAGCATGCTTAATCCTGAGTATCTTCAGATCCAATTGATTTACATAGTCTAGGTACTGGTGTGAAACTGAGTGCTGTTAACTTTTTTTTTGTAATAAACTTGCCACAGGTAATTTTTAGGCATCTTTTTTATTATTCAGAAGTCATCTGTAAACCTCTGAACATAATCCTTAAACCTTCACACAAAAATAATAAAAAAGATCACACTTGACTGAACCTCAGAGGAAGAATTTTCATTTTTTTACTTGGCTTGCTGTGAGGAGTTGTATTTTTGTCCCATTTTCTTTAATTGATTATTGATGTTATAGGCTAAAAAACCCAGAATGTAAGGCACCACCAAAGCACGAAGGTGGGCATGGGAACAGAAAGTTTCTAAAAAGAGCCTCCTACTCAAAGAGAGAGAGCAGGAGGGGTCGCAGGAGGGGTCACAGGAGTGCAGATGCAGTTGCCAAAGTGCCAAATAAGAGAGGACGAAAGCATTTTTATTATTTTGTTATTGTTTATTGTCCATTCATGAAGGTGCGGAGGCTGGGCCACCGGTAGGGAGCCGGCCGGGCGCTGCTGCAATGGTGTTGGCGCCGCCTCACGCAAAGGAGCCTGGATGGCTGGGGTACTGGCAGGTCATCCCTGTGGCAGGTGGACCCAGCGCCATCGATGACACCATTGTTCTTGAGGTGGATCCACCTCCCTGGGCTCGGTGCTGTTGTCTGGTGGATTAAGAGCCATTGGCCCCGTGCCAAGCTCCGGTGGATCGATGTCCATTGGCTCCACGTCATCCTTTGGTGGGCTGTCACGCCTGGGCCTCACGCCCAGGTGCCTCAGCAGGTAGACATGCCAGGGCCCCATGCTGTTCCCCCATGTTCCCTCATGTGCGCGCTGGATGATGTGGGTAGCGGGGCACGGGCAATGGCTCTCATGGCGTGAGGAGGGATGTTCCTCCTCCTCCTCCGCTGCTTCCCCCTCTTCAGGCTCCTGGGAGGTGCTTTCCTCCTTGGCGGTTGCGGGAAGGGTCTCTGCGACGTCCCACACAAAGGGGGGCCGGCACCCTCCTCGCTGCTCCGGCTGCAGCCACCCACCTCGCTGCTCCCCGGCAGGCAGACACACTTGGGCTCCAGGGCGTTCCCTGTTGGGCCTACAGCCATGTGCTGCATGCCGACGATGAGCGAGGCGATGTTGATCGTGCTCCTGGCGACACGAGGGGTGATGTTCCTCCTCGCCCGCTGCCTCTGCTTCCTCCTCCTGGGAGGTGCCTTCCTCCTCCGCGGTTGCGGGAAGCGGCTCTGTGGCATCCCACACCAAGGTGGGCAGCCACGCGCCTCGCTGCTCCGGCTCCTCTTCCTTCCAAGCATGCTCGAGGGCCTCGAAGCTCGGCGTGCTGTGGGCCAGCTGCAGGGGCCCCTGTTTTTATAGGTACCGAGCAACAGGCAGTCGAGGTGGCTGGTGACAGCAGGAGGCCGCTGTGGTGGCGATTGTGACTGTGGCCGATGAATATGGCAGTTTGGGCATGGGGGCCTGAGGCCTGAAAGATGCCCAAATGTGGGAGAAGGAGGGGGGTTGCCAGGGCTGAGGGCCCCTATCTTGATTTTTTTAGTAAATCTAAATTTACTCATATTTATTTCTGAACTCAAAGGGACTATTTGTGTAAGTGCATAATCTGGCTTTGTAAGCATTCTGCCTTTTGGTGTTATGATTTGGGTGCACAAAAGAAGTCAAAGGCTTTGCCTACACTTAATCTACTTATTTTTTCCCTCAAATTAGGGGTGATTACAAGTAACATCGCTAATGACTATGATGCCACATTGGAATAAAATCAGGGTAGGGGAAAAAACGGAATCAAACCCTTCTTTTAAGGGATGATGCTCTGTCCCTTTCCTTACTCTACATTTTTGATTAGTGTATTCACAGTCATCTCGTGTTTCTGTGCAGCTTGAGCTTGGATATTAGCCAAAGTCAAACTGAACCTCTTCTGGCTTTGGGAAAATGTAAAGCGAGTGTACGCATTCATTAAGAAAGAACAGTGTTTCCTTGGGGAGAGATGGACCTGGAGCATGCAGTGTTAACTGTCTGACCTGAATAGATGTGAATGTCAAGCCTACTCTATGTTCACCTCGAGTCAAAAGTTTAATGCAAGGTGATGCCATTTATAGAATTTTTTTTTTTAATTGAATCACAATTGTATATAGCAGTCGTTATGTGTGTGGGTAGTATATCCTTGACATGACACCATATATAAAAGAACATTTTTAGGGAGGAATATTTGGAGTCCTTCGAGAGGGAGCAGGGAGAGTGAGGCTGCTCTGAGGCGGGCAACCCAGGAGCCAAGGATGACCACGCACAGGTAGGGGCAGTGCTCTTTCCAACAAGGGTGCAAACCCACAGCACCAAGCCAGGCGAGCAGAACAGGGTTGGGGACAGTGACCATTAGAGAAATGAGAGGTGACAAGTTGGGTCCAAGGTCAGTCTGGGAAGTCCCGTCAACAAGTCAGGAACAGCAAAGGACAGAGCTGAGTAGAGATAGAGGTCTGCCTACTGCACGGCTTGGGTGAGGACTGATGTAGAGGCCTCATGTAAGGCTGCTCAAAGTGGTCAAAGACTACGGGTACATGCAGGGCCATGAAGCTTTTCTTAGTTTCAAGCAGGGAAAATACTAAGGAATTTCTCGGGTTTATTGAATGCATTGGTAGAAGTTCTAGCTCCTCTGAGAAAAATGTGTTAGAAAGTGTTTTAGCTTTTTCTGCATACTTAATCTGACGGCGACTGCATGCAAGAAAGAAGGGGTGGTTGGTCACCTAGCACTTGTTCAATTATACTATCCTTTAATGGGGGTAAAATGTAAATATTTTAGTTGAGGTAAAATCCAGTATATGTCACTAACACAAGAAAACAAGAGAGCGAACTGTGAGGTTTTATTGTGCTAACATGCCATGAAAGGCTGTAGTGCTTTTTAGCTGGTGGTGGTCTCAATAGAGAGTTTTGTGGTGCATGTGAGTCAGTGTGTTCACATGCATATAACACGGTGGAAACCAAAGAGAACAATATCATACAAAAAAGGGCAGGGTAGGTTATTATCAAGATAATACTAAGATGAGAAAATCTTGCGGCTATGCACTGGAAAACAGGAAAAAAAAAAAAGGCCTTTGCCTTTCAACTTCCTCAGTCGCCCCATGCTAATCTCTGAGCTTGGGGATAGCCATTGATGTCCGCACGGGAGCTCCTCTGCAATTTATTCTTCTTCCAGTGTGGTGTTGGCTTGGTGCTAGCACATGCGCTATCTGTGCTTTATGCAAGAGGGAAGGAAGAGGCTGTTTTTGTTTTCTTTTTAAAAGACTTTATGGAGGGTTATATGTTTTAGTGGGGAAGGATGCTTTTACTTTTGACCTCAGATGCAGTAACAGCTTCTAATGAATTCAGCATGACCGCTTGCGTGATGGAGTTTTAATGCAACTGCAATGGTTTGCAGTATAAAAGGCTTGAGCTGCAGTTTGCTAGTTTGCTTTGCTCAGCATAGCACTGGTGTTTTGGAGAAAGATAGGACTATATGACACACAGTGACGAGGAGGAAGAATTCCTGGGCGTGCTGCCTCATGCAAATTCTACTCCAGAGTTTCTTTAACAATTGCCAGGGAAAAATGTTTCAAATACAACAGCTGATTTCATGGGTGTGAATTAAACCAGGAAGCTTCAACATGTGAAGCCAGAGCCTGAACTGGTGAAGTTGCAGGAAGAAATTATTGGCAGAGCCTCCGTTTAGAACCAGCTGTCAAAGGAGGATGTGAGGAACATGGGCTGAAGATCCACCATCATCTCACTTCATGCGCTTGTCATGTTCTCCCTATGGTGCTGTGTGAGGGGGGCAGTAATAGAGGGGCTATGAGGCCAGTCTCCTGATCCATGTCGTGGGGTAGCGAGTGGGAATCAGTTTTTCTTTGGTTAGCATCAAAGAGCTAATGTGTGGGACTGCAGTATTGGTGCTTATGATAAATACTTGTGGCAGTTGATTGATAAGTACATTTAATAAGTGAAAGAATAAATAATTAAAATGAATACGTATGATACAGCAGCCCAGTCTGAGACAGCTTAAATACCATTCAAAGCAAGCTCTGATTTCTGACTTCTACAGCACAGATTAACATCCCAGCAGCACGTGTCCTGATGTGCATCATCTTAAACTGTGGATTATCAATTCAGTGTGCATCTGTCTCCTATAACTAATGCAACTTTCTGTTGCATTTTCCCCAAAATGGAGTGACTATCATGTCCTCCCTAAATATCAGCCCCTCTGTAGGCGTTTCCCAACTTTTCCCAGTAACCTGGTGTGAAAGTAGGCAAAATGCAGATCAACCAGACCAGTATGTACTGATGGGGGGAATAAGGAAGATGCATCCATTGAACGGTCTTGGGTCTTGGCAAAGTATGTAGAGCCTAGAGATGGCGTACTGGTGCAGTGCTGGTGCTCTGCCTGCTCTTACTTTTTTGGGGGCAATTTTAAACAGTTATGGGTCTGAAATCCCCATCATACCTACTACCATTCTGTACATCTATTGTATGTGGGTTCAAGGCGTCTCCTTTCCAGTGCTGCAGCTCCCCCATCAGACAGTGCTTTAGCACTTTAGAAATGACATCATTTAACCTTCTGTCAGTTCGTCTTTGTCAGAGTGCCGTAAATCCTGGGCGCTCTCCTTGGGGTTCTTCTGATACATTTCACATTCTCTTGCTTTAAGCCAAATGGTGCTCTGTTCTACCGGTGAAACGTCGAAACATTGCTGAAGTCAATAGCGTTATGCTTACTTTCTTTTTTATGCATATCTGAAATTCCCTCCAGGCAAAAGAGAAGAGGAGATGTTGTGCCCTGTGGTTCACAGCTGAATACAAGCTGCTGCTTTGGAGCTGCGATGGCTCACCTCCAAAACACAATAAAACTGAAGGACAGAAAAGAATAAGCAGATAATACATGTTTTAAGCATCTCTCACATAATTTCTACCTTTGTCTTCAAATGTTGCTTTCCCTTTTGACCTCAGATGAACGTATTTCCATTTCTTAACTGGACAGGGTAAAAAGTACTTCTTTATCTTGAACACAGCTTGTGAACATCCCACAGTTTTTACTTTAAAGAAATTACTGAATTAAGGCCACCTAAAGTAAGTCATTTAAACGTGACCATTTCAACACCTTTAATGAAACTACCCTCCTTCAGACCTTACAGGTACCATGTTAGAGAGCTGCAATGCAGCACTGAGAAACTTGGTCAGTATTTCTGTGACTTTTAGAAACTACTGGAAAATTTTGAGGCACAACTCCAGCTGATCTGCAGAGGGGAGTCTCTGTACAGTAGTACCATTCTAGTACTATAGAAACTCCTAAAATCTCACCAGACTGAGTTCTGCATTTAAAACAGGATATCAGGTAATAGTCCAGTCTTTAGAAAAGGTACTAATGTATCACTTTTTCAGCAAAGTTCATAAGATCTTCTTGGAGATGCTGCTGGTTGCTTAGCTATTCCCTGACAGCAATGAGTGGGCCTGTTGGGTCGACAGTCCTGGTTGCTGTAAGTGTGACAGGCCAACTGGAGTCACTGAGACTAAGAAACCTCAAAAATACTCTAGTATCTCTTTATGATGTTCCAATAAATGTATTTCCTTTTAGTCTATAGCTAGCTGCCTACCTTTAAAAAAAACCAAACAAACACCAAAACCAAACAGAACCCCCCTCTCACCCCCCCCAACCCAAAGAACACCCCAACCCCCCCCAAAACACAAACAAAAAAAAGTTTGGAAAAGTTAAATTCTTCATGAAGTAGAAAAGATTGTTAAGATGTTTCACAAAAAAAACCCCTTTTCTGTGTTTTTTGTGGGTTTTTTTTTTAGTTCTTGACTACCTGAGATGAAAGTATTTCCAATATCAAGCCATTATTTTTTGTGATATAGTATGAGTTTTGAACCTGTACTGTTGATGCTGAATCCACAAACTTTTTCTCAGCTCAAGCAGCAAAGAAAGATGTCCGCATACTACCTATAATAATTCTTCTCTAATGTCAAGTATATGTGAAAGATGGGTGAAGACCCACATAGCACTAGCACAGGTGTCACCAGGGAAAATGAGCCTGTCATTACTAATGAACTAGAAGGAATTGCTCTGAAAGCAAATCCAGCTCAGCCCCTGGGCAGGCAAGATGCTAGCAGTGAGAAAGATTTAAAAAAACCAAGCAAACAAACCAACCCCCTAAGGCTGTTACGTGTAGGTGTTCCTCGCAGTCCTGCCAGGTCATGGTGAATCTGCTGTACCCCCGGGAAGCCCAAATGCTTTGTCATCTCGTGAAGCGCCACTGCTCTGAAATAAAGAAACACAAAGTGATTTCTTAGCTTTCTTTTTTCCATTTTATTCCAGATGAGTTTTGTTTATCTATGTATTTTTGTGGTCTGCACGAAATGAGGAAACTTAGATAATATAGTGTAGAAGTGTCAATTGTTCTGTCACCTTCCTTTTTCTAAATGATCTCTTTGAGTTGTTATTTATCCTTTAGAAAAGATGAGGCTCTGTCTTTTCATTACATATTCGATATTACAAGGGAAATTTGATGTTAACTAAATAATAGACATCGTAATGCATCTTGAAGAATACAAGTAACGGGTGAAATGCACATTGTGAGTGATCAGCATGCAGCCAGAGATGCAGCAGAGGAGCACCCAGCTTTACTTGGTTGCTCTAATTGCATGCAAGTTTAATCATATCTTTGATAACCCTGAAAAATAGCAGTGAATAACTGCTGTCCTTTTTTTCCAATGGACTCTATAGTTGACGGAGTTTTAGTATTATAGTCTTCATACTGAAGGGAAATCAATATCTGAAGAGAAAGTGCTGAGTATATTCTGTAAGGCTGTCCCTAGCTTTGATCAAAGAAAATCCCCAATTATTAGGAAAGCCTGCTATTAAAAATAAGGTTTATTCTCTATAATTAAGGTTTTCATTTTCCTTGTCTTAATAGGTGAAATAGATTATTTTTTTTCCCTCCAACACAGGACTCTGAACTTCCTGTAATTATTTAACAGCGGGAATCGGTCTCCAGCAATAGATCAGGAAATATCCTGGGACACCTAGTTAGTCCCTCAGCAATGGGTAGATTGTGAGGAGGAAATAACATGCTGATTTGCAGTTATAAATTGAGGAAAATTGCTCAAGAGGATTCTGACAGTACAGAAAATAGGCCAATTAGTTACCCAGCTCTGATCTTCCTATGATTCATGATTGCTTCCATTTAATTTTGCTGTCACTTATGAAGCAAGGTTGAGAATAGATTAGCTTCTTTTAGCCACCTCTTAGTTTACTCCTGCCTGGATTTTGGGGAGGTAGATGGATAGGAGAGTGTGGGATTGTTGTGGTATGTGTGTTTGGTTTTTTTTCCTTTCCATGATTGCATGACTTGAGTCTAAAAATAAAAATTTCTCAATGTTACACTTAACACTTATTCATCATGGAGCTATAGATGATGATTAAAACCTTCACATACAAAAATTTCTCTTTTTTTTTTTTTTCCAAAGATAAAATGTACCCTGCCAGTAAGTTAATAATACTTTTGTGTTGTTACCTTACAGCACTCTACAATAATCAATATTAAATAAAAAGGACTTAAAAAAAAAAAAAAAAAAAAAAATCACAGCTAAGTAAATCAGCCAAGGGGAAGATTGTACAGCTCACCCTTGAGCAGTACCCATCGGCAATGATGCAAATGTGGAGACTTTAAAATGGCAGTGAAGCCACCCCAAAGGCAGCCCAAGGACACCCCTCCCTCTGAAATCCTGGTCTGTGCCTCCCCGTTTGCTCTGTCCCATCATCTCTTCAGTGCAGGGATTTTATTTGCACCAACCCATTTCTAAAAGCCTGAGAACTGGCCCAAGCAGGGCTAACGCTGCCTTTTGCAGCATGTTTTGGACACAGGTGTAACCCCGTGGCTGCTCAGTAGTGCCCATGCTCTACTGATTATCAGCTGCTTCTGGCTGTCTCTTAGCTCACTCCTGCTTTCCATGCAGGGGGTTGTTTTTATCCCTATGGGAGAGGAGCACGGAGTAAAGACAGCCCAAACATTTGCAGGTTGCTGTTTCTCTTGTAAGTGTGGTGGGCCCGGCTGAACGGGGACCCAAGCACCTGAGTCTCTGTTGGCACCAGCAGTAGTGCTGGTCTGAGACCAAAATCCTTCTGAACCCTGCCAGCACCCCACAGGTACCTCGTTAGCCAGGTATTGCCCTTATCCATAGCTCAATCTGTAACTGGCACCTATCTTGGATGTCACCTCTTCCAAAACTGTATATTATTCATTGCTTGATAGATGTGTTGTCATTCTTAAGCACACAACAGCTGGAATTGTTGCATCTCATTTATTTCATGAAATTTTTTTATCAAAATTGGACATCTCCTAAGGAGAGTAATGAATCACTTCAACTATTTCCATTAGACAAAACAGCACTGTCACAATAATGGTTTTGTCACAGGAGTCAAACGTATCAGAACGACCAAGCCATCCTATCTCTTTTTACTTTTCAAGTCCGCACTGCAAAGTGAACATACAAATGTCAAGCAGTACGTCCCTCCCTGTGAACCCTGACCAAGCAGGTAAATGGAAGGGATGCTTATACATTATATTCAATAATATGTTTGTGATGCATGCCTAACATTCAGAGAAAACCACTTGCAAACAAATGCAAAAGCAAAGGAATTATCTCGAAAAGCACAATGTTTGTTTTTCTTCCCCTGTAAATACAGCACAGGCCGCTTCCTTGCAGGGAGCCAGGCTCACTTAAGCTGGTTGCCACTGCACAGGATAGACAGGAGACTGCTAAATTGGCAGAACCCTGTGTTTTATACCCCTGGTTGATAAAATGCATTGCTTGTTCTGTGTAGCAACACAAATCACTTGCATGCACAGGCAGCTCTTAAATTTCAAGAGCACTCAAGAGTTGTATTGTGTTAGTACAGAGAAGAGGAGCAAATGCGTATTTTTCTATGGGGGAAAAAAAAATATGGTTCTTATTTTTAAGCACGCAGATTTTAGCTAATATCAGATAGCTGCAGTTGCGTGAAGTGGCTATTATGCGTAGAAAAGCTTCCAATTCAGACAGAGCCAGGCTTTCCACATACAGGTCTCCAATGCCCTTTTCGCAGGAGCTCTCAGAAGTGGTGTCCCCCCCCTTCGCAGGGAGCACGGACTGGGGATGGGCAGGTGCAAATAAAGGTATGTGTGCACACAGCAAAAGCAGGAATAAAAGAAAAAAATCCTAGGTGGAGCTTTATATAGTTGAAAACATGTTTTGATTTGACAATGTAAGTTTTTTTTGTAACAAGTACCATTGTTGCTTATAGCTCATGCGATTTTCAGTGACTTATTCTAGATACTCTATAATAAAAGTTAAGGAGTAGAACAAAAACAACTTGCAGTTTGGAGCGAGTTAATGGTATTTCATTAACAAACTGTAAATAGTAACAGCATAAGCTAGATGTGAAACGGCTTTCACAGGCCATAAATGCTTAATGTTTATTACCAATAAAAGTCAAAGGAGCATTTAGCAAAGCAGTTTACAAACAAACATTAAATACTTTAATGCATTAGATTCAGTGGACAGAATCAGGTTATTTAATTAACAATGGGTAATCCGTTAGGGCTTTATTCACCACAAATGATCTGCAGCTTCACACGTTAAAAGAGCTCATGAAAGCTGTGTGGTGGTGGAAGAGCAACTCGGAGATGCCAGATGTAGAAAGCTCCAGTGGGTGAGGAGTTCACATTTGCTATTTCCAGGCTGATACACCTTGGCCTTTGCATGCGCGGGTCTGGATTTCATGTCTGTCTGATAGTGTAAGGATTCTGGATAAATCACTGTAAAAGTCTTTTTTAGACACTAATTATCTCAATCTCAATTATGTTCTCAGTCATGTTCTTCTGATGCATGGCATGTTGGTCATCTTTCCAAGAAAAAAAAAGCAGCAAATGACTAATAGGAATAGAATCATAGAATCATTAAGGTTGGAAAAGACCTCTAAGATCATAAAGTCCAACCGTTAGCCCAACACACACCATGCCCACTAAACCATGTCCCTAAGCGCCTCACCTACACGTCTTTTAAATACTTCCAGGGATGGTGACTTCACCACTTCCCTGGGCAGCCTGTTCCAAGGCCTGACCACTCTTTCAGTGAAGAAGTTTTTCCTAATGTCCAGTCTAAACCTCCCTTGGCGCAACTTGAGGCCATTTCCTCTCGTCCTATTGCTTGTTACTTGGGAGAAGAGACCAACCCCCACCTCGCTACAACCTCCTTTCAGGTAGTTGAATAATATCACATTGAAGATGTAAAGCTCAGTGATAGAATCTTCCCAATTAGAAATAGCGACATAAAATGAGCATTTGGGATGAAACTATGATGCCCTCAGAGTCAAAGTTGACAGTCTCTTTGGGTTTGGTGACCTTGTATTTGAATTGCAGCAAACGTAAGAAATGTAGAAAATAATCACCTTTGTTCACTGATACTATGGGACAAAAATGATGCTGTCTGAGACTTTTTCATACCCTGTGTGGTCAGAAAGATGGAGATTTAATCAAAGCTCCTCAACAGAAACGTTTCCAAAGAGGATCCACGTGCAGGATCTCAAACACCTTCCTTTGTGATGAATTTTTCCCTGAAAATGCCTTGTTCGCTTCATGATGGAAACTCTGTGTCTGGCTTAGACTGGGCATCCAACCTACACAGCTGACGTTAGATAAGATGAATCCCACCAGATGTGTGAGGAAGACTCTAGTCTGAAAAACCTGCAGGCATCTGCTCAATGTTTCTTGATAAAGTAGCCTCATTCAAATAAATATCTTAAGATTTTGCAGGGTTGGAAACTTGGCCAATTTAGCAACCTGGAGGATCTATGTGGGTTGCATCAAAATCAAACTGAAAGCCTGGAACTATGGAACAATTCCAGTAGAAGATAAGACTGTGTGTGTTGAAGTTTTACAGGTGAAAGAAGTTAGGACCGTGACAGTGATTAAACTAGTCAGTCTAAAGGGCAGGATAGATATAGTTCGGTATGAACTTCATAACTTCAGAGTTTGGAGTCTTACTTCAGTCTTCCATTTGATAGCAGTTTATGATCATAATAATCATGTGGCTAATGTTCTGTAATTCAATTACTGCACTGTTGTGAACATTAACAATTATGTAGCAGATCTGAAACACAGTGGGACAAACTGGCAGTATTCATATTTCAGTTAGTTACAGCATATTGCATAATTACTACAGATAAGTTAGTTTATTCCACAGCAACATAAGGAATGAATTACAACAATAATTATGTGGCTAATACTGCCTCTTGAAATGAATAAAACACACAAAACCGAAATTATGGCAAGGTTACAGAGGACCTGGTCTAAGAAGCTTGTGCTGTTTCTTCAAAAGAATATTGGAAACTCTAGATTTGTGTTGCTTTCTATTTTGGATCTTCAGTTTTGCTCAAAATCATTATTAAAGCCTCTTTTGAAATATTTTAAATTTTTTAGCTTTACAATTATATGTGTTTTCCTGTTAAAATAGCAATGGTTTAAAATTCCCACCATGGCTTTTGTTAACGCTGAATAGTAACATTGGTTCACTAGTGTAATCCAGCTCATGACCTCATACGCTGCTTTGGTCACTGACCATCACTTTTGGCTCACAATGAAAACAGCAGTGGTTTGAGGTAGGTTGCCCACGGCTTCGTGCATACACTGTGATGTATTGTTGGCCTTAATCAACAAGTTACCACCTTCAGAAATTCCCATTTTTTTCATTGTATCTCACTCAATGTCAGAGTAAATTGCATGATTGATGTTCTAGTCTGTTTATCAAGGAGCTCATGCATTCCCTTTTTAAAATCAATATTTAAAAATAAAATAGCCCTACGAGAATTTATTTTTTCAATGTAAGTAAAAATATTGTTTAATATTTCACCTGAAGAATTAACTCTTTGAAGATTAACTAAAAGATAAAATTGATGTAACTAATGACAGGCTTGGCTGGCTCAGCATTCCTCATATTGGCTGTCTTCATGCAAGAAACAGGGCAAAAGTGAAACTATTAACTTCTGCTGAGCAGTGTACAAAAAAAGTCATATGTACCAAAACCACGGGTGGTGAATTACTGTAGAGACCATGAAAAGTAGATGTTTCACTTGGTTCTCCAACCTGCAGTGATTTGAGTCATGGCAGTGTATTTTCCTCTTCCTAGAGGGAAGAGCTAAAATGTACTTAATTAGCTTTACTACTAAAGAAAAAGGATAAAACAGCAATTAAAGTTCAAATTGCAGTGTGCCTAAAAAGACTATGAGTAAGATTTGAATTTATATTTGGACACATGTTAATCAGTCCTCCGATACTGAAAGGTCAAAAATATAGATCTCATCTGGTCAAAAAAGTCAGCCCCGCCAGTCACCTTCATTCCAAGTATTCATATTTCTGGTGGAACTTTCTAGCTGAAAATACAGATTCCTTATAAGTTTACATAAATTTACAGTGGCAGGTGACATTTCATTGGAGCAGCTGGTTTCACTAATGACTTGCTCATGTTTGTTCTGCCCTTGGACTTATGCAGAGCACCGCTGTGAGGGTTCTGATAACAGCGTATGCACTTCGTCAACATAAATGGTTCTTGAGAAAGATTCATTTCTTGTGCTGCATTTTTCTGTTTTTCTGGATTTAATACAAAATTGAATCCATCTAATGATAACATGTTGCTCTGACCTCATTTTAAGGAGGGTAAAATTTTTGTTAGGACTCATTATTATGGTATTTATTTTTTAATTCCTGTCTGAATGATGTAAATTGAAACCAGTCTCTTCTAATTTGCTCCCAGTCACAAGACAGATCCCAAGTGATTAAAGGGTATTTAAGTGCAAATATAACTGCTGAAGACACCAGCTCATTTTCAGAACCAATGTGAAAGCACTAGCATGTAGAAGTAGCAATACTCCCCTTATGCATGAATGTCCTCGGGTTCTTACCTTTTCTTTACCGTGGTGTCCTCAGTGTCTTTCTGTCCTTACTTGTAATTTTGGTAAAACTGCTCCCCACGCACCCCATCCCACTCCCTGTATCATTTGGAAAATATAAACTTCTGCTCAAGAATGCTTCAAAGTCAGACCAGAACTCATCGCTGTACTGAAAGAACCAGAACCACTCCTCTTCTGATCAAGGTCTGAATCCTGGTTTTGGTTGGTAGGTTGTCTTACCCATTTGATTTTTTCACATAAGCCAATGTTCATTATTTTCAGACTGCAGAAACTTGTTAGCAGTCAAAATACAGCCAAAATAAATCAGATTCTCCTAATGCCACTCAGAGTGTGTATGTGCATGTGGGTTTACGTGTACAGAAATAAATCAGTATATGAAGATAAATAAGAAACAAAGTCCATGTTTTCCTGTGGAAAAAATCATTCAAGTTCCGGGGAAGCTGCCCAATATCTGATGGGTGTGTCATCAAATCTTCTCATCTCACATCTGTTGTACTTATATAGTCATTACACCTCTGTCTCTTGTCTGAGTCTGAAAACTCAGTTTTCTTATTCTGCCTGACCTGTGTTACAGGGTCCTCTGGTACTGTCAGTAATTCCATCAAATAGTTGGATTTAAGTTCTGGCCTGCAGTTCTGTTGTGCCACGCCATAATTAATGGTTGCAGTGAGTCACCAGGAAGGTTGCTGGAGGCAAGACATTTTCTTGGGGAGAAAACTTGTCTTAAAACAAACAATGGTCAAGCTACAAGATGCCAGCTTACCCTGTATCTAGCCATGTTCCCTGTGGAAACGTTTGTGCATTGTAGGCACAAACCTTTAGAGATATTCAGGTATCCACATTTCTGTTGACTTCTTCAGGCTTGTTGTTATTGTACATAGCAGTTCATCGTCCTCTGAGAGTTTAGGTAACGGGTTTTGGGAGAAACCCGAGAGTTGTAATGTTCTCCAACTTCATCTTCTCTGAATTTAAGTGCATAGACGTATTGTGAAGATGGTTCATCTGTATACTTGTATTACTAAGCATTTTAACTACAGATCAGCGCATGCATACAGAACACTTTAACTCGCCACAACAGTACAGTATCTTTACCTTACTCATTAGATGAGATTTGTGAAAAGTGTTTCTACCATTGATACATGATTAGGATGTAATAGTCGCCTAAGTTACAAATGGTAAGGAGTTTTGTTTAAGCTGTGATTTCTTTTGCAGAAAGAAATAAACTTTATGAGTTTTTTGGTACCTCCTCATTCTTGACATTTAACAAGTAACTGGCAATTCATAGCCTGAGTCAATCTGTGACAAAGTTAAAAAGAGAACTTTTATTGAACAAATCCTATGAAAGTTTAATGAGAGAATCTGGACAACTTCTTATGAGCTTCTTTGAAGTGCAGCTTTTAATCCTGTATGTACATGTGACTGTCTCAAGACTTCATCTGTAGCTGTTCAGCTGAGAAGCCTGGCGGTACAGGTACTTCAACACCTTCCAAGATGAGACCACCCTTCCTTTAGCTTTCTTATAAATATATTTTTAAAAAATTTCAAGTGAAAAAGCATTTACTGTGCATAATTCCCCTTAAGGTCATTGTGATGGTGACGGCACGTTCACCTCCCATACTGAACACATGGCAGTGCTGGTAGGTGTTCAAGCACATGTGTATCTGCCACAACACTGTGATTTTCATGCTGATGAGAAGACTGCTCCCTAATGAAGCAACTCCTTTTGCCTATAGTTTTACACATAGCACAGCTGAAGAAATGTAACTTTTGACCACTATTTTTAAGCTTATAATGCTGTCTTTCACTAAATCGAGTTGATATTATTAACTGTGATCAGAAAATAATATTTTGTTCAAAGCTTAGTTTAGATCTTGGTTAATATTCTGCTTCTTTCATCTTGTGTCTTTATTTGGGAGCTGGTTTTGCTGAAAAATTTAAAATGGTCTTTAACTTATGAGTGCTCAAGCTTTATGTTTGATTTGCATGCTAAATCTCAGATCAACACATAAAACTCTGTTAGAAAACACTAGATATGCACAAAATAGATACACAAAACTTTAGAATGACTGTTTAGACTCTCTGAAATCTCAGCCCTGTTATTATAACTTGCAAAGTGTAGTTAAATACTTATGTCAGTCACCAAACCAAAATCATCAAAGTTTGACATGCAATCAGGATTATATTGTTAAAAGCTTATCCTGTGTGCTAGGAAGAATCATTTTACTATTCTCTTTGTCAGGACCCGTGTGATTAAAAGTTGGATGCACACGCATTGTTCCATCGGCAATGTGTGCAGTGCCTTCAGAGCAACAGATTAAAGAATCTCTGTATTTTAAATAGTTTTTTTTTCTTGACAATGTGAATCACATAATCCCCTCTTATCCATTTCAGTAAGCTGTGCTTTATGCTGATCTAGTGACTGAACATTTGATAAGGATTATAAAAATGTGTAACGTTTATGTTAAATCACCAACATTGCACTTCGAATCAGACTTCAATAAAGTATACGGAGATAGATGTATTTCCTTTCCCTGGCCATTTTCGAAAAGACTGATCCCTCATCTAAGACTATTGTACCGTAGCTTCCAATTATATTATGACTTGTTATGATTGTGCCTATTATGACTGCTTCCCTGGCTAAGGCTCCAAATGTTTGGCTCCCTAGTTGTGATGGGAGGGCAGGGGAGTATTTGCATACAGACTGGTTGCTCTTGGCAGTAGGATCGTCTTTTGCAGGTAGCGCTAACGACGAGCCTCCGAATAATTTGCGGAGCAGGACGAGCACGTTCTCCTCCCTCTTCATCTTTTCAGTTCAAGCGCCTTCAGCTTACAAAAATCTGCCTGCAAGTTTCCTAATCTTGATGCTTTGAAAAAAGTGGTGGCTTCGCTTTTCATTACTTCAGTGATGGGTGCAGACGGATGTTCGGAGGGTATGGAGATAGCATCGTCTAGCATTGTGGGGTTGGATCCAGAAACCTGTTATGCAGAAAAGTGAATTGGGTAAAACTGGAGCTGTGCAAACTCCTTCACTTATATTGAACGTCTGCCATGCTTTACTTGTGGCTATAATCTATTATTGAAACTATCAACAAACTTGGAGTAACTTTGATTTGGCTGCTCCTCACAGCCTTGCTCCCCTCCGCCTTTCCGCCAGTGCCTGGAGGGAGCTGGTCGGGCACCAGCTGCCGCAGGGACTCTGCAGCTGAGGAGAACGTTAAATACTGATCTATCGCTCAACAGATCTGACAAGAAAATCGCCTTGAAAAGGAGCTGTATCGGCATCGCTCTCGGCTGTCCTGGAGATGTTCTACTCTCCTGTTTGGCTCCCTCTGAAGCAGTGGTGTGCGCACAGGCCCTGGTGCTCTGTCCCCACTGCTGCCGCGATCCTCCCCACGTTCTACACACCAACACTGGAAGTGTAGCTCTGGGCTGAACCTCCCCGAGGCTTCAGGCTCCAACGAAAATGTATTCTCCTCTATCATAAGGAATATGCTTATCGTGTACAAAGTGGTATCATTTCTGTGTTGTCTCAGTCCTGTCCCTCTCAGACCATTGAGTAGGGCAAGTTGCTGTCATATGTATATCTATAAAATATATATGTATAAATATGTGTATAAACTACTCCACAATAGGTTTGGATTTCTAGGATCCTACATAGGCTGTTGTTTGACCATTTCATCTCTAGATGATTTTGCAAATAATAAGAGGGGATTTCCAGCCTCAGAGAATCTCAAGAGACCAGATGTGTTAGCGCAGCGAGAGAGCTAGAGCACATCAAGTTTACAGTGGCGTGCAAGCGCCTGGCAGAAATCTGCCCAGAGCTGCTGTATTTCCAGCCGTGGCAGGGGTAGATGGCAGAATCAATCTGTGCCGATCCCCCTGAGCTTTTGTGAGTGGTGCGAGTCATGCACTGCACAGCTCTGAGTCGCACCCCGGGCAGGCGTTTTAAGACTCAGGAACTCTCCAGCAGCTCCTTCCCAAACTGTGTCCAAACCCTTTTCTCCTTAACAAATGCATTGTATCTATATCCTGATATTTAGCGGTTTCTGACAGGACTCTCAACTTTTATAGGGTTATGACAATATATATATTACCCTCCAGTCTCCCTAGAAAATCTCATTATAGCCACCTGGGATGAACTCAGGTGAGAGACTAAAGGAACCTTTCTGCCATAGCCAACTGCTTTGCTTATTTCTGTTCCTCAATCCAGTGGGTCTGGAGTATTCTCTGCGGGCTCAGATGTCTCTAAGGTTCAATTTTATCAGTTTCTTCCCATTTTTTTTCGTGGATGCTTTGCATTGCTGCTCTTCACGTGGAAAATTAAAAGTGAAGCTTGAAGAATCCACAAATATCTTCCAAGTGAATCTGTACACTGATGGGGGCGGGAATTCGCACATGGAGAACCCAGATAACCCATTGCTTTCAGTGACAGCAATCCCAATACTCCAGAAGCTCTTCCTGGAATGAGAAGATGCCATAACAACATCCTTTATACAAATAAATTATAAATAGAATAGCTATAAAGAAATGTGTCGACAATACTTTTAACATCAAATAACCACAAGTTTGCCTAAATAAAACATGAAAAAGACAGACAGTCTGGATCTGTATTCTCTTGTTCATGTATGTAGCCTTCACTCAAGTACATGGGCCAGTTACAGTCATCAAAGAAATGCAAGTGATTGACATGTGTGAGTAAAGGGTTTGGTATGAGATTCTGAGTCCATTTAGATAATGTATTTATATCACAAATGACTGCGTGGAACCAGTATTTATAGTGAAGACCTTTGTAAGCTGTAACTAATAATGAATAAATCAGCCACATAACCCTCGCCAGTCAGTCAAAAATAATGATTATTAGGTCTTTTTAATTTGTATGCAATTGCTTAGTAAGACTGAGCACTTAATTCTGTTAAAGAGATAAAGCTGTTTCAGGAATATAGGACCCAAAGGATATGTATTAAAAGATGTTTCCACTGTAATGTAGTAAGCAAAAATCACTGCATTCAAAGCAGTCCTGTCTCAGGCTCTAACGCCTCTGGGGAAATTGCTGCCTCCTTTTTTTCACCTTGGTGTTTATAAGCTGTGATGCTGTAGTCTCTTAGGGCCCTAAATCAGTATGAAAAACACACCACCCCCCATGTTGTGCAGGAAGCAAAGCGGGAAACCAGAGCTGAACTCCCATTCAGTGCCAGAGAGAGCTGGAAACTGGATTACGCCCACACACTGTCTCGGTGTGGGGGGAAGTTTTTGCTAACACTCAGGCAAAGTATCAGGGTTAACCTTTCATGGGAAAACCTAAGCATGTCCATTGACTCCTCCTGATACTAATTAGCATGCACTTGATGGTCGATTGTCATGTTGACAGAAAAAGGACAATGAACCTGCAAGCTGATGGAGAACTATTCCTTCCAAATCAACTCTCCTTGCCTAGGAGTGTGGGCTCTGAACCGGGTTTCCCAGCTTTGGACGCTGGAAGGTCACAGAGTGAAGTCATCTCTGGGCTCTGGGCTTCTGGGCTCTGGGCTTCTGTTCTTCTATAGCAATAACCCTTCCTGGGCTTTGGATTAGGTCTTTATTAATGACATATTTCCAGGTTTCATAATTGGGGTGTCCTGAAATGCTGGACCATAACACTGCAGGCTTGTTATCTATGGGAAAACTAATTTATATAATTTTATGTGTTTCTTGATTAGCACTAACACTATTTTCCTTGTCTTAGAGCATGCGCGGTTGGATTTAAGGTTACTAATGGTGCTTGTCTGATACAAAAGATGGCATTGTTAACATTTTAAAGCCCTCCTAAGTACATCCAAGTTTTTATTATAAATTATACTCTGCATATAGCATGCCTGACAGTATGGTATAACAAACCAGCACTGTCAGTGCTCATCTGCAATGCCTTCACCCACTGCCAAATTCAAGCCATTGAAAATCTGCTTTGAGAGCCTTAAAAGCTCAGAGTTTGGCTTAAAAATAATAAGATTTTGTTTTAATATTACATTCTTCCTTTTCTTTCTGTGCAAATAATAAGTAGCTGTGTATGTATTGTTGGGGTGCATGCACGTGACTGTGTCAATGTTAAATGTATGAATGTGAATACAGAGAAATGGTTTGAAAAGGTACACATCTTGAGTACACAGCAAAGAATATAAGAACATCAGTGGTACAATTAATGAAGCAATAATCTTGTGAAGGACATCCTGATTTCACTGATTCTCTCCATGAATAGTGCTTTGCTTTCTTTTCTGCTACAAGAATTATCTGGTATCTTTTGCTGAATTTTACTAGCAATGTTGCTGAGGGTTTTTTTTCCTGGAATGACTAACAAAAGACATCCTTGAAGTTCATGGGAGAACAAACAAAAAAACAACCAAACAAAATGGGGCTGTTACTGCCTGGGAAGTCATTTTGCGATGGATAAAAGGTCGGAGTAGCTTTTTGTCAGTGGATTTTCCTGTTGGGAATATTTATCATCCGTAAAGTGCTGCATCTGCGACCTTTGTGAGTATTTTATCAATAACAAAGAACTGAATAATTCTACCATTTTTGAAAAACCACTCATCTATTTTTAAAAAGCATGGAGGAGAAAATCTTTGTGCTGAGAGCTTTGGAGGCAAGGTGCATACAATAAATGCTGTTTCTTATGGCCATTAATAACTTGCCGCATTTGGTTGAAGAGGCAGCAGGGTGTATATAGTCTCCATGTTTTATGCAGAAGTAATTAATTCAGTTGTATTCAGGTTTATGTTCACTTTCTGACCAATATTTGTCAGTCGGTAGCACAAGTGACCACAATGCTCCACAGGCTGTGATGGGGCGCAGGGCACTATCGCTCCGTCAGTGCTGTAACACAAGCAAGAGCGTGGATTTGGCTCAGAGCAGGTTCTGCCCAAACTCGGTGTCACCATGAGGTTGCACCAGACCCCGAGTCCTCCCTCTGACTCTAGCAAAAGTGAAGGAGGCTTAATCCAGACTGGAGTCAGGTCCTCGGAGTGAAGCCCTTATTCAGGCCAAAGACTACTTCTACTGCTGTGTATTTTTGAGGTGGATAATTTCACAGAAGGGCGTGTGATTATTCTAATTGTGTTTTGTTCCTAACTCGGTGCAAGTTGTTCGGCTGCTGGATATATTTGCCGTCGTTCTGTCTTCTCCCCTAGAGCATCAAGGCATTTGAATGCGGACAGAAGGCCTGAGTGTTTTTGAACATACTATTAAGTAACTGCATTGCACACCAGAACTTAATTTTCACAAAGAAAATCTGCTGAGGATCTGAAGGAGTCTGCAGGAGATCTAGAATATTTTAAGAGCATCCAGCCTGATTAAATTTGAGAAATTTTACTAGCCAGAGCAAGCAATTTACAGAGTTACTTAAAAGTTGTTTTTGGGGAAAATAACTTGGTCCTAATTAGTGTGTTTTGAAAGTCAAAACATGTTTGTATAGAGGGAGGAGTACACTGGAAGAATAATTAAAAGACCGCTTGTATTATTAATAATCTGATTAAACAGAAATGAACACTCAACTAGTTTCTAATTCTAAGATTAATTGCACTGGGTTAGCTAATTAGCAGGCATCGAATAAACCTGCAAGAATGACTTGCTTTTTGAAACTTTTATCAGAGGCAAAGCTGCAGTAGGATCCCAGTCTCATTAACGGTGTAAATAGCCACAGCCGTTGTACTTCAAACAGCCAAGCAGCAGCACTCAACTACTCTTCAGTTATCAGAGGAATTGTCATGAATGTAAGAGAAGCCCATTTTTCTTAATGAGATAGTGTAGTCTAACACTATGCACTGTGGTATTTAATGGTAAATCAGGTAGGTGTAATAGCATGAATTAATGGAGCAATAGTTTGGGAATATCACTCAGATTAGTACATGCGCAGGGACTTGGTTGTGATTAAAGACAATGCAGCACCTTACATTTTTTGCAGTTTCTTAAAATGTTGTTTGTTTTTTTTTTTTTCCTCTCCTGGCTATTATCCATTTTGATATTTGGGCTATCAAAGTTTGACTTGTAATGCTGTAGCTCAGGACTGCATGGGAGTGAGTTGGGAAGGGGAGCTGTTGTGCTCCATCAGAGGGATGATGGGACAGGCAAGGATGCTTTCCCAAATACAGGGATGTACAAAGGTTTGGTTTTTTTTTTGCTTGATGTGAATCATATTTTTAGAGGAATGTCAATATATCCAGAAGCATGTTCTAATGTTATATGTATAATGGTAGATGCCTACAGCTGCTACCTTGGGCACAAACGTTTGAGGTTTCTTTCTCCGTGAAATAAATACCCAGACATACACTTCATCTATAGAATCGGTATAACTAAGGGGACAGATTACATTATTGCTTAAAGTATCTGCCTATCTACCAGGCTATGCAGAGAAAAAAACCCAGTGAGTCTTTTCTTGGCTCAGGTAACAGAGCTCGACCTCAGGCGCGTTTCGCAGCAGAGGGAGGTGGCCCTGCCCCAGGACTTTCCAGGAGCTGCCTGGCAAGGCAGCTGCGCAGGGAAACGGGTTTTGCTGTGGAAGCTGGAGGAAGAGATATACGGGCAGTTGAAGCTAAAATCTCACTGTAAGGGGTGTAGAGAGCTTCATGGAGACAAAACTGGGAGTTCTGGAGGTGGATAAAGGCTCATTTGCTAACAAAAAACATTTCTGGGTGGGCGATATCTAGCTGTGTCTGTGACAGTTCGCTCAGTTTCTTCCCTCCAGTATCTCGGAAACACTTTTGTGGACGTTGAAACTGGGCTGGTTCCTAGACCTCACATCTCTTCGTATGGGCTTCGGAGAAATACGAAATGAGCACACGAGAGTGGCTTGCTCTCTTGCTTTCAGGGAAACATCAGGTTTAAAGAACAAGCACAACCTTCTTAAGCCTGGGCTGCAGACATGAGGACTTTTAAGTAAAGATGTGATTAAAGAGGGTTTTTTTCTTGCTCTGTAGCAAAATAGGATACGATCTGATTCCCACCCCCTCCCCAAGCTCCTATAAAACATTTTTAAACATTCTGCTGGAAGTCTAAAATTTAAGTTAAAGACATTTAATGATTACATTAGTGGAAGAATGAATGTAGTCCATATCTTTTCAAAGAACTGATACCTTGAAATAATTAAAAAAAATTACATATGTTTTTCTGGTCAGGTAGTATGACTTCTTTTCCCCCTATTTTGCACGTGTTGTATTATACTTGATATCTGGTTATTTTCACCTCTTGCATGTTTCTAAGAAGAGCATTATGACAGAACATTAATGAACACAAATTTCCTGCCACCCACTAGGCACTGGTGGAGAATTATAATACTTTACAGGCAATATTAAGCTAGGGGTGCCAAAATTACATTAAAGTGGCTTGTTGCTAATGTTTGAATTCAGCTCAGCCAGGGTCTGAGCTGAAGTGATGACCAGCTGCAAATATTATCACAATCTCTGTTTTCAGCTGGTAAGATCTTAACATAAAAAGCTCTCAAAAAACCAGCAAGAACCAAATTCAATAAAAAGGTAATCTTGGGGGAAATTATGATTGCTTCCTAACATGCAGCTGTAATCTAGTTCTGTATTTTGAGTTAGAAGAAAAGTTAAATATTCTAAAGTACATATTCCCTCAAAAATGTTATGCTGTTTTATAAGGAACATAGCAGGTCAGAAAACATAGACGTTACTGAGGATTATATTTAAATCTAGCCAAACTTGATGAGAACTGAAAAGTTCTATGTAAGTTTTTCTTTCTGTTATTTTTCATGTGCTAATTGAGGAAAAATCTAGCAAAAATACTATCAGAAGAGTAACAGTATTTTTACGCATTCGACAAAAAGCATTAAACATCCGACAAGATTTCACATTTAACTTTCTACTAAAGATATAGGCATAAATAAATAAAGTATATTGGAGTAAATGTAAAATTTTTTTTTTTGTGTGTGTGTATGTATATATATATATACACACACACACACATATATAACAATAGCACGTGAAGGAAGTACACCGACCTGTTGGATTCAGAACTAGAAATGAAAGCCCAGGATACACAAACCCTGCTGTGCTGACTGCTTAATGGTGGCTTCTAAATCATGTGGCTCCGTAACTCCTGCCAAATTACCCACAAATTACTGAAAGGGATTCTGTGTCATTCCAAACAGATCCCCAAATCTTTTAGATATTTGCTCTTTCTTACAGGTCAGAAAATACAGCAAAAGCCCCTTTAGAATATATACTAGAAGTAAAAAAAAAAAGTCAATAACCTTCCAGCATTTCTGTTTCTGTATTCCTGTAACACTTTTGTGATTGGTTTTTAATTGATTAATGTTTCCAGAAAATTAATTTCAAGGTTATGTGAGCGAGCAACATTCTCGTGGCAATATCTGCAAGAGCATTATTCTTCCTTGTGGAGCATCTATATAGTACATTTAAACAACCTAACATCCTAGTACATTTACACAAAACTATCCAAGCAACCCACATTCATTGCACAAACTTTCTATTTGAGTTTTGTCTTAAATTTAGTTTTAAGCCCTTCATGAAAGGCACTGTCAGCTCCCCTGATTTTGCAGCTCCTAAAGTCACAGACCTCTGCTTCTGGGGGCACAGATGTATCGCTGTGAAATGAGTATCGCCGTTGTTGTGGAAAGTGCTTGCATAGTCAGTAATTTGGGAACATAAACACTGTCGTGTGATTTATGGATAATGACAGTTAATGTGTTTTAAATTCTTAAAAATCATTACTAGATTTTGTTTACTGATTTTGTAGTTAATTTTAAAACAGTGTAATTCAGGCAAGGTCAAGGGCGAGCTAGAAGTCAAGATTCACCAAATACAGATTGATACAAGTTGGTGAATCTGAATCATCCCTTCTCACTCTGTCATTGAATTGACCCCGTTACATAAAATTATAAATAACCCCATGACATCTGGAATTTAGTTGGATGCTATATAGGAATTGTGGTCCCAGCAGCTTGCCTGGAAGAGCTGCAGAAAGGAAAATAATGAAATAAAATAGCTGTAGTCACAAAGACAGACAATTTTCATGGCGTTCTAATGACAGCAGAGTGCAAACAAGCAAAAAACTGAGCAATCCGAGACAATAGGTCAGAAACTGAAAGTCAAGGAGTGACCCTCCCAAACCTGTTTAATCCTGTTTGACACAACCTATTGTTTGAACTCACTTGTCAGTGTTTGCAAAACACTTTTTCAGGCATCTTGAGATTCTTGTCATCTTGAAGCAGCATCTCTGCTGCAACATTTTTTGGCTAATGAATCGCAGAAGTAATTAAGAAAATGAGTCAGTGCTATTGCTAGCCAAACAAAAAATTGTCAAGGAAACTGTATGAATGTAAACTTTAAAAAAATAATTTCAGAATTCCAAGGCTGTATTAAGAGCCTCATCCACTTGACTGCTTTTGATGGTAGAGTTATACTGGTAGTGATCATTCACCTTGCTCCCGCGTTGGGTAGCTTTGTATTAGATGTCTGACAGATTCTGTGTGTCTAAAATCAGAAAACTCAGGACAAGTGTCTACTGCACTTGCACAGTTAATCTGCAGAGGCCAGAAGTGCCCCAATTTTTTTTTTTTCTTATCTTCTGACCGGCAATGGTAATCATGGTTCATGCAACAGTTACTTTCCCGGAATGTGGTACAATATGCTACTCTTTTCTCAAGCTCATGTTATTTTATTATGAATAATCAGTAAATAGGACTAAAATTCTATTCTCAGTTGCATATGTTTCAAGCCATTAAAAGGACTAAGAGTACCTGTAGCAGAATACATCACTCTGCTCAGTATGTGTATGCATATGCATATATATATGTATGTGATGTTTGCATGCATGAGTATTTGTGCGGTGTTTTGTGGTGTTACCCTGATGGATTCCTTGGCACAAATCTTTCTGAATCAGAATCTGCTGATTATTTGCCCGTGTTTTGGAGTCAAACTCAAAAGAGCTTAGCTTGACTTGCTGAAAAAGTCTTGTTTGCCTTCTCCATTCTGACTCAAAATATTAAAGATGTGATGCAAAAGCCATTTAAATCATCAGTGGCTGCTCTCTGTTGGGTAAACATGAGATCTGTTCCTCATCATGAGTAGCTTCAGCGATTTTCTCTTTCTTTACTGGTACTCCCATGACATGGGACTAAGCTTTCCATTTCATGAATCAGTCCCTCATTTTTCAGCTGTCCTGGCCTATTTTTTTTTCCTCATACCCATGCAGTCTGGACTTATTTCAGGTGAAGCAATGCCTGAAGTTGTAGAGGATGAATCCAAGTCTTGCAGCTCTTCATTTCCACCCAAGACTAGAAGGAAAAAGAGATGGAAATGTCTAGATGGAATAACAGTTACTGCTGCATATATGCGGAATTCTTTGTATTTGTAGACCCAAGAAGTCTGGGTAGATGGGTAAGTTTTTAGATAAAATGATTTTCATTGCATCCAACCACAGTGTCAACTGCTTCGAATGCATATTGGGTTGTAGTGTTGTTTACTAAAACTCTGGAAACAGCTTAGCTACAAGGAGATACTTAAATTCCCTCCCCTCTTCTCCCCAGGGATTATTTAGTGCTTAGTTTCTCAGAAGCTTAGAAGAATCTTCCTTACCATAAATTTTAATAAGGCGGTATTGTAAAATATCAAAATGCCAATATATATTTTCTAAATATTTAACAAGATTCTCTTGCTCAATTATTTAGATCACATCCAGAGTTCCCTTGAAACAAATTTAAAGTTTGGATTTAAACAAAGTACGTTGTAAAGTAAACTGTACAAACATGTTTGTGTACTGACACCGCTGAATATAAAAAAAATTTCAGTCAAGCTTCCAAATTAAAATTCAAGGAATTTTTCATGTGCTAAATCAGATAAAAGTACTAGAAATTACAAAGAGGAACTGGAAATGTTTTATTAATGTTTTGGCTTTTCTTTACCAATAATGTTTTACTTGTTTGCTTTTTTCTTCTATCAAACATTATTCTGTATATGTTCTTTTTCTTTTGTAGTTTTGTTGACAGCTCTTAAAATTAAAAAGGAAAATTTAATCTGGGCCTGTGTATACTGGGAATTTTAGGTTACAGACTTTAATCTCAGAATATTTTATCCTTTGCAAATCATTTCTTTATGTGGGAGCAAGCCTAGGACTTCCCTATATCAGAATGAGCAGTAAAATAAGACTGGAAGGGAGAAAGCAGGCAAATGTTTAGGTCTTCTCCGCAGGCAGGTAAGAAGAGTTTAGGCAGCACGAGGAGTATGAAAACCATAGCTTTTTTTCCTGCTGCCCCCCAACATGTCTGTAGGAGTGCTGGCATTGCGTCCTGCCTCTGCGTGCCCGTTGCACGCTGGCCCTGAGCATCCCAAAATCTGACGTTTCCACCAGCTCTCTGCCTTCCTTGGACGCTGTGTTCACGTTTGGCCAGCTCTGTGCTACTTCGCTGCTCTGCAGCTGCCGTGGAGGAGAGCTCTGTTTAGGACCATCTGGTTAATGAAGCTGGGTCCATGCTCATTTTTGCTGATTTTACCTGGTGTGTTAAACAACCAGCAGGTTGTAATACCAAAAGGATTCTGTAAGTCTCAGTTTTCTCCGAAAACTACACTAATCTCTACAGTTCAGAGGTTGTTACTTCTATCCTTCCCCAAGGTAATAAAATCTACCAAAATCTGTTGCTAATCCTGTGAGTTTTGCATTAATTACATAAATAAACACTGAATTGATTAACTGCCCTTATTTATTCGATAATAAGCAATGAGGGGATAGGGTTATCATGTGGTAATGAGACCCTGTGGTGTTACATGATTCATCATATAGATGAGTTCCTTGATTTCCAGAATAAAAATAACCAGAAACCCCTCCCTGTGCTCCCCACTTTGGGGTTTTGCTGCAACAAAATGTCCCTTGCAGGTCCCTGGCTTTGATTTTTGGGGTCTTTCTCCCCAAGTTACAGTATACTCATTTATAGAGATAGCATACTTTATATACAAGCATGCTACATTCCTCCTTCTTTTCAACACAGCAGGAACATTGGGGAGTTAAGTTGTATCCTATTTATTTTAAATTTGCAGTTGTAATTTTGCCTGGAGTCATAGTACAGAAAGCTCTTCTCACCAAGAGATCATAAGAGCGTTGAGTCAGATTTTAAAATAGCAAGGAACAAAATCCTATCTAAATTTCTGTTCTTTTTGGTTGGATC
>NW_009197039.1:50536-83129 GCF_000690835.1 Fulmarus glacialis
CCAGTCATTCTGCTTTATTTTGGATGCCAGTCAGACTGATATACCTGCAAAAAGCAGAATTTCCTCCAATGTGGTTTTCTTTTGAGGCACTGCAGAAGTCCAAAATGTCCCCATTTGGCTCCTTTGATCTCCAAACCCCTCTCAGTGTTGGAAGGTTTCAGCAGTGCCTCCTGCACCATCTCTCTGCATGACCAGCCAGAGTGCTGCTTTGCTCCTCTGTGATACAGTTCACAAATTAAGTGGTAAATTCAACTTCATAGGAAAGAGTAATCCAAGACCTTAAAAATACATTGCGCTTGAATTTTTTAGTATTTTAAAGAGAAGTTTTCGCACTAGATTACTTCAGTATTCATAAACTGAAACTTGAGGTTTACTTATTATTTATTATGTACTTTCTTATTTATTCTCCTGTTTTATTTTTAAAAGAAACATTAAAAAAAGCACTAAGTCAGCACCTATCAACAAACATTTTAATTTGTTACAAGTAAATTTGCCCCCTCTAGCAATCTGCGCCTTACAAAAATTTTGGTAAGGTATATATTCCTCGAACACCAGCAAGTCTGGGATCTCTTCAGCACTGGATGGGAGAACTGCAGTGGGGACAATTCCTTCCCCTCCTCCATTCAGAGCAAATACTGTCCAGAGGAGCCCCTTATTTCTTCTCGCTGCCAAAAAAAGCCGTAAACAGAAAGTTTCCTTGCGAGATTTGCTCCCAGTGACCAGGGCCAGTTACAGCGCAGGTCTACACGGTCACAACGTGAAACCTGATCTTGAGATGGAAAAAGCCTGACTATTCCTGCCACCATTATTGCTTCTTCTGCCCTCTAAGGTGGAGGCAAATAAGGCCCAGATCTTCACTATTTTTGTTTTCTTTCCTGCACGCCATTGCAGCTCTCAAGAGCAGAGTTTAATGGCAATCTTTATAACCCTTGTCAAAACTCATAATTTTAAAACAATAGGAGGAGAATTATCAGGGGAATATGTGTCTTGCATGGGGCAATTTTACTTCCTAGCTAGAAGGAGAATCCAGGACGTTTAAAAATATAAACCAATTTCTACCGGTTATTTTTCACTTTAAGACAGTAAGGCAGCTTGTAAAGCCCATCAAATGCCTGATGTGAGCTTTAATGAGTTTTAACCTTGCTTTTTGCACAAAAAGCTTTGCAGACTTCCTGCGCTCATTGAAAAATGTGGTATTTACTGATGCACAGATTGTTTCAAAACCACTCTATAAAATCCCTATGGACACAAGCACTGCTAATATTCATGCGCTAGCATTTGAATCTTCCTAGAAATGCAGTTTTTAGCTCAATTTTTTTGCTTCCTACTATATTCAAGAGGTGAGTTAATCTGTGACTGCATCAACATGAGGCTACCATCATGTCGTTTTTTCTTAGTGGCCTGCAGTTTTCCAATGTCCTCTTAGAATTCAGATGAGAGGGAATTGCTTTATTCCCCTTGATCAGGTATTCTAGAAAGAGAGATGGACCCAAGCACAATGTCACACGTTTAAAATGCTGACAGACTGATTTAGTACTTACTGACAACTTGGGTACACACTATAATCTTGTTTCAAGACGCTGTCTAGAACAGTGCTGTCGAAATAGTGTTCAGAAAGTCACTCTTCCAGCAGCCGCAGTGACAAACTTCAGGATTCAAATAACATACAGTATGATAAGCTTCTTTTTAAAGAACTGAACACGGGAGGTATCACCATAAGCTGTGTCCATGTCCTTTTGATTTCGTAGGTAGTGGTTATGTGGTTTTATGTAGCATTGGTAAATAACATGCAATAATGAATGCTGAATGTAAGGTAGAAACATCCCCAACATATAGAAAAGGCTGTTGCCTGTTTCCAGGAGCCTGGGTTAAAGGAGGAAAGCCAACTTTCCTCCTGCTGGAGGCAAACACTCTCCACAGGTTACACACATGCAGAAGTGAGTTGTCTGGGGACAGATAAAATCAGCCTAGGAGGAAAGTGAATCCTAGTCAGGGATGGAGAGGGATGCTAGAGGAGCACTTGTACTTCATGTGTGTTCATATGTGTGACTACTGTTAAGGTGATTATTAATAAATACAGATTGTGCTTTGCTTTCTGGATGAATTACTTCCTCAAAGCCAGAGGGGATCTTCCTCCAGCTGAAGGGAAATTGTGGAGGTAGGCTGAGGACAATTCATGGCATGGATTTAGGTAGCGATGGAAAGAAAAAAGAGCATTTCTCTCAAACAAATGCCTTTAATTCCCTTTAATACTGAGATACTTTTAACACTTGTAGATTATCATCATTCAAATTGGTACCTTATGAGGTGGTTCCTCTCCTTGACAAGCAGGAGGAACTTTGCCCCCTCTGTTTTTCTCTACTGCAATCCTGATAATGACCATTTCTAGATTGCCAAGTGCTCATAATCAGCTCATATCTCAAGTATGACAGACCAGTTCACTTTGTTTTTAAGCCATACTATCTTTCAGTGTGCCAGCATTATTTACATAGCTTTAATAGTAGATTTAAGTTCCAGCATAGTAGATTTTTTTTTTTTTTTTTTTTTTAAATTTATTGTCATGAACTCCTCATTCCCTGCAGAACTTCCTGCATTTTG
Organism: Fulmarus glacialis; assembly: GCF_000690835.1. Taxonomy (NCBI): domain Eukaryota; kingdom Metazoa; phylum Chordata; class Aves; order Procellariiformes; family Procellariidae; genus Fulmarus; species Fulmarus glacialis. The sequence continues at coordinate 53,135 of NW_009197039.1, forward strand.
GCCATCTGGCCATTTGTCTTCATCTTCGCCTCTGCTAAATTAGAGATGGACAAGAGGAGCAAACGCCTGAACCAAGCAATACTGATCAGAATTTTTATAGTGTCCAAATAGGACAGTGGCAAACTGAGCCCCCCTATATGCATACATACATGTGGTTGTTACACATATATGAGCAGGTCTTATACAGTCTTAGCAAGCTCCTCCGCTCTTCAACCTGTTGCCCATCTATTTTGGGTGCATCAACACAAACCATCTAGCCATGACCTCTCTCCTGCTGGAATTAATACAGAGGCAGGCTATGCAAAGAGATGTGGAGATATCAGCCTTGTAAATGTAGGTCAGCTCAGGTTGGATCTTTGGTGATACGTACAATTTTTTTGTTTGTTTTCTGTGTGCTTACATAGGCATTGCTGACCAGAATAGGAAAGGTTGCTGCGCAGGAATAAATACAACTCTCAGCTCTCTGTTTCTGCAGTCTTGGCTGTGTTGTGTAAGAAGATAAGCAGGAACTGGACAGGCTTCCTCAGTAGGTGTTGCTCGGAATGTGCACAGGACAGACCTTCCCCACTACAACTAGGCTGGGATGCTGTTCCCTGTAAGACCCAGACTTCTGCCTTGCTGGGACTCGCTGTCTACTTGCAGGAGGAGTGGGGGAACCAAATTCAGACCCCATTCACTGTAGTATTAACTAATTCATCTTAGATGCTATAATTTTGTGCCTTGGCAGGGTGATTTAGTCCTGTGCTCACTGGGACTGCTCTCCATGTCTCCAGCTGTCACAAATTCACTCTCAAGATCATCTCTTTAACCCTCAGTGTTATGACAGGGAATGGGGAGAAATTCCAGTGTAAGCTGAGCAGCGGAGCACTGTGCCGTATGATCAGAAATCTAGCACTTTGCCCCCGGTTCAGTATATCTATGTTGCATTAATAATTGAATATAACTTAAAATAACACATAGGACAAACCCCTAGAGAACTGTGCATGGTGCAGCTTGTTACTGGGCTGGCTCCTGCACAGGCTCCAGTGGTGTAAAAGAGCCCATTTGCTTGGGGCCGTTACACAATTGTGTTGTGTAAAGATAAAGGGTCCCAAATTCAAGATGCCCGACATGCATTTGTGATTAGCACAAGCAGTAATTCCACCCCTTGCTGCGCTGTTCATGGGCTGGGAACAGGGTGAAGCACCCCTACACCTCCTGCTTCAGCTCCCATGGAGGAGATGGCATTTACCTGCTGTTCAGAGGGCATGAGGAGGTTTAATTTAGTAATTGTTATAATTCTGGGGCCTTGAGTTGTGTAATCCTTTATTAATATAAAGCATTTTAAAAAATTCAGATGTTTGAACTTTATAAATGTTAATGTATAAAGCATCACTTAAAAGAACAAGTATAGCTTTAAAAATTTCTTCAGCTGGGGAAAAAAAGTAGTGCTCTAATCTACTTTTCTGTTTTTAATACTTGTAGCAGTGATCACTTTTTTATTTACTAATTATTCGTGTTAAATATTTTACTTATACTAAAACACAGTGATTCTGTTATTTTTCCTTTTGAGAGGGAGATTTTTTTCCAGTCAGCAAGAAATGAGAGCTATATGGTGTTCATTCAAAGAATTATAGAGAATAAAGAGACAGGAAGAAAAATCAAGGCCATAATAACCAGTAACAGAGCCAGTTATGAGGCTTACCATTACCAATAAAATTTTACCTCATATATAAAAGTACATGTGTGTCTCTTGGGTCAAATCCAATGCACTCTTTGCACTTTATTAGTTCCTTTGATGTCAAAGGGACTAACTCTAGTTGTTGAAAATAAGGTAAGAATTGTAATTTATTGTTTGTAGAAGCTCCATCAATTCTGTATATCCTTGGGCAAGTTTGATATTTTGAGACATTTGGAAGACCAATAAGCAACCTGCATTTTCACTGCTGGCCAGTCTGAGTCTATAACCTATACAAACTATAGCCAAGGACTCCTGTTGAATATCTGTTCTGCTCTGTTGCTATTTACCTCTGACTACTTGTAATATTATAGATTTATTCTGGATGTGAGTGCAAGTTGCAAGACAAGATATTGATTCAGAATACCTGGTAATAGAACAGTAATTGCTTTGCTTTAAAATTAAGTGACCATACTCATTTTAGTATCTATAGTATTTCATCATTTTTAGTAGTATCTCATGATACGAAATAGAAGAGACTCCACACCCAATTACCCTCACAGAAACAATAGTTCATGTTGTATTTCACAAACAAATGATAATCAGGAAAGCTCTTCTTACTTACCAGAATTGCATCTGATTTGAACAAATGTTCCCTTTCCCGGGCGGTGGGTGTGGGGTATGTCCAAATAAGATGTACCTTTTGAATTATTTGTAGACACTTTTACATATTAACAGAAACTATTTTTACTTTTGTTCATATAAATATGCTTCAGTGTTATGCTAAACTAATAAAGTAACTTGGAACTAGATATACTCTATAGTTTTTTATGCATACAAATGCAATACAAAAGCAATAGTCTTCAGTAAATAATAGGTTTTTCTCTCAATTGCCATATTTAACAAGTAAAGAAAAAAATAAGCGCTGCTTCCAGTACTGACTTGCTGTGTTATGTTGGAAATGGGGTCTGATGCATTTTCTGCGTTCAGAGATTAAATTCCCTATGGCACATAAACTGCATATTTTTTGAATTGTGAATGAATTTGCATTTTTAAAAACATCTGTTTATGAATATCTTTGTGATAATAATTACTATTTACAAAGTTTTAATCAGGAGAGTGAAATTTTAAATGAAGAATACTGGAGGGAGTAGATTTTTACCTTCTGGTCATTATTGCCACAATTTATTCTTCTACAGTCTGCCAGTTCATTCTCCCCCCCTTCCCCCCTCATTTTATCTCCATTTTAAGTCCATTTCCTTTCTCATTTGTATGTTTTTTCACCTCTTACCAGGGGCATGAAAAACCAAGAATGAAGCTACTGTTTTACTCGGTAACCAAGGCCTTGTTTGAGAGGGGAGGAGAGGAAAGATTTACTGAGGGGTTTTTGCCTTCAAAAAGATTAACTCAGTCTATCATAAATTTGGAGGAACGTAGGAACCTGATGTGGCTGCTAGACACAACATAGGCATGTACTGAGTAAAGAATTGTCACCACTAATGTAGCAGTTTACAATAAATTTGGTCAGAATCCTACTGGCTGGTTCAGAACCTCTAAACGAGAAAAAACACATCTGATGGCCATATAGAACTTCAGAAAAACCTAATAATTGGGCTTGTCATTCAAAGCAAGAAACAATAACTAAGCAGCTTTAAGTGTTTTTCTTTTCCAGCTCCTCAGCAGAGCTGAGGAGGACTTTACAAAAGATGCCCTGAGCCAACTGTGCACAAACAAATGGAAAATCTCATTAGATTTTAACGCCTTGAAGGAGCTGCACTCTTTCATTACAACCACTTTCTTTTAAGACCCTCCAGCATCTTAATCAATTAAGCACCACAGTCCTGACACTGATTCATACAAAGGTTACTTTAAAGTGTTTTTGCAGTGCAGAAAACATATCTTTAAAGTCAACGTAAAGGGATTTTTTTCTACATGAGAATCAGTCCCAGTGTTATCACATGACACTTCCTTGATCTGCTGCACATTTTTCAGTCATGCAGACACTGGACCTGAGATTTCTGCAAGTGACGGTAAGAAAAACAAGAAGAAAAGGCTTTTTTATCCCTGGTGGGAGAAAAGATGTCTTTTACTTAATCCTCTTCTCCCCCTCCTAACCCCCCAATAAGTTTTCTAATACTGGCTAATTAGCAGAAGGTAAAATGTATCATGGTCAAGCAGCTGGAAATTTAGTATGTTGCTTAGCTGAGAAATATATATTACTGCTCTGTCCTCACTGCAAAAAGAAAAAAAAAAAAAGTGGACTCTCTAAGTTGGCTAATTCAAGACGGGTGACTTGGATAGAAAGCTTAAAAAAATTCTAGAAAAGACAGATAAGGTCACATCTCTTCTCCTCTTTTACACAAAGGCAAACGTGATAATAATCCTCATCTCTGCTTGGCTTGTACATCGTTATAACTCATTCAAGTGCATACCACTGCTGCAGAAACTTCTCCATTCGTCCTAGTTAAGACAGCCTGCACAAAATGTTGTTAGGTGGACCAAGGTATATTACATAGCTTGAGTCATTTAGTTATCAATTAACTTGGAGTAAAACACTTGAGAAAGACAAGCCCTTTATGGCTGTGATGAAGTAAGGTGCTGTAATGCTGAACTATTACCTTGTCATAGGATTTTGGCTAAACAGAAATAACTAAAAAAGTGTAAAACTTCTGCACTGTTTGTTTTTTACATCATACTGTATGGTTTTTATATCATACTTGTCATGGTAGTTGTTGAATACCCTTCGGCAGTTCATTGAGCAATATTAACATCAAAATTGTGTGATTTTATCTCTCATGCAGTGCGTGAAATGTTTTGCTTTCTTTTTAGATGTTCTTGTTTCTCAGTTTCTAGAAAAAGTAGGCTTAAAAGAGTGTATGTTTTACTTGGAGCAGAAAGAAAGGAAGTATTTTGATTCACCTTTCCACATGTGAGAACTTACTTCAAGTTTGTGGGCTTTGGCCCCAGTAGCGTTTCAATTTAAAAAGTAATTCAGAATTAGAGGTAGTCAAGAATTTCCTTCCACAAGGATTATGTAATGGGAAATGTACATTCTCAGATTTTTTTTTTTTTTAATGAGGAAATTTGACTAAATGTGAAATATTTCACCTGCTTCACACAGCTAAAGCATTTTGTTTTCTGTTGATTATGCATTTATTTGCATCCACTTGGATGCTGGGGGGATATAACATGGGAATTAAAATTGAAAGGAATACTGTATTCCTCTTTCTTCTTCAGTGAACTAAAATCTTAACACAAACTTGTAAAACTACGTCCACTGGCTTCCAGCAGCACAGGCTCTTTTCTGCTATGGGGCTGCAGCAGAATGAAGGCAGGAGTTCCCCCAAAGCCCTCTGGCACGGACGCGTGTCAGCGGCTGAACGGCGCTTTGGAAGGAAATGAACAATTTCAGAATTTCCAAACTTAAATTTGTCCAGAAACTCTGCAGAAAATTTTGTTTGCTTCAGCTTTTATTCCTAATCTAAGAAAGAAATATTGAAATGTAGGTGTGTTTGTTGGAAATTGGGAAGTTGGGAGCTTGCATAGCTCGCAAGGAGAGGAATAGCAGTCACACCGTAACCCCTGCCATGACAGGGGTCATTACTTGTAGCTGTTGTCTCCCATCCACTTCACAGGCTACGCCATTTGTCTGCAGAAAAGAATTACTTGAAAAGCTCAGCAGCATTACCACTCTCATATCTCCTTTTCCTTGTATTCCGTATTTCTTGGTGTGAGCATCGCTAAGTTGCCTGCCTGCCTTTTTTTCTGGTTACTGCAGCTGTGGTAGCAGAAAGCCCCAGGCTACGCACTGCTAACAGCAACAACACTTCTAAGGCCGCTCCAGGAGTAGACAAGTACCCAACATGGCATGTCTATATGTTATCCCCTCCTCAGACTTTTTGTTGTTCGTTCTGCTTCTTCTGGAGCAGAGTTTCACTCTTGGCAGCCTTCCTTTGCAATCTAACACACCATCTTTCAGCTCCTCTTGTCCTGAGACAACGGGCTGGCAGCCTTCCTCTGCAATCTAACACACCATTTTTCAGCTCCTCTTGTCCTGAGACAACGGGGAGCCCTGTCAACACTAGTGGAATGAAGCATTTCTGGAGAAAGAAAGAAACCCCCTGACAATAGAAAGAAGATCTAGAGGGAGAAATAATTTGAGATAGTGGTGGAAAGAGGAGGAGGAGCGTGAAGAGAAAAGATAAAGGCAGAAGAAGACACAGGATCAAAAGGAAGGGGAGATGAAAAGCAAGAGCGGAACTGTGGGGGAGAGAACAAGGGAAATACTGCGGCAGCTCCAAAGAGCTTAGAGACTCTGAAAAACGTTAAGAGTGTTGGTACATTCAGAAATCAGCTTTTCTTTAGCTGTGTGTGGAACAGTATGTCCAAACTTAGTTTTAGCATATACATAGCGGCAAAGCAACCACCTTCTCCATTATTTTAATGCAAAGTGTCAAGGTTGACAGTGAGACTTTGCCCTAGACAGTGGCAGCTGTCTTGTCTTCTTTGGGGAAAAAAGATTACATTTTCCTTTGCTAGGTCTGCACTTGCATCCTGAAGCTACTCTGCGCCTTGCAGAAATAATGCAGAACCGGATCTCAGCTGTGTCCCACATAACCTGCAGTCAATTTCTGCCCGCTCACATTTGCCCAAGAAAAGATAAATATTCCTTTGAAAGCAACAGGCAGATTGGGTATCTGCCTTTTTGTATTACCTTTAAGATTAAGAAGATACGTGGTGTTTTATTTTTTGTCTTTGAAGGTGCCATTTAACTTTGCCAAGCAGCTGACTACACATTAGGAATGGAAGGATAGGAGGGTGCTTTTTGTCTTATCTCTGTGATTTATTGTTGAAGTCTCAAACCATTGGATTCAGCCACCTGAAACCCTCACTCATCTCACCAGCACTAAGGAGAAAAGTGCTTCTGGTTTTGATTTATTCTAGAAATACATATTTTTTATTATGAAGCACAAATTTACTATAATGGCTTTCAGATCCCTAAGGAGAAGCTTTTCCAGCCTGATTCACATATTGATAATGTAATACAATATATTTTCCCTTATGGCTTTGAAGTGCAGGTCTCAAAAGCTCAACTTAAAAAAAATCTGTCTGAAACTTGTAAGTTACTCTGTGGAGGTGATTTGTGTAAGGTGCTGAGACATGCCTGCAGACCACCCTGTCGGCATCGAATGAAACAGCACCTTGATATTAGCAATGCTGAAACAGAGTACATCTAATACTTAATTTTATAAATGTTTCATTCCTTTTTTGAGCAGCATTTGTTTTATATCTGCTGCCCTAAGGTGACTGGCAGGGCACTATGCGATTCATCACAATATGACATGACAAGAAAAACACCTCGAAGTTACAATATTGCTATCAGAAAAAAGTGGGCCTTTTTGGCATTAAGAACATTTAAGGACAAAGTCTACAGATGTAAATGCATGTAACTCCTATTGGGACTAAATGTCATTTCTGTTCGGATAAGAAGTGAAGAATGTAAGAGCTTTAAATTGTCAGTGAAAAAACACGACAAGATTTACCAGGGTCTGCTGACTGAAACCAGCTCCCTCGAACCCATGGGTGCCACCAGCCTCGCCGAGGGGCTCAGCCGTGCCCTGCGGTGGGGCAGACCCTCAGCCCTCCTCCGAGGGGACCCTGCATGGTGCCAACACTGGACACAGACACCCAATCCTTCCCCTAGATAATTCAGCATATTTTCATCTCTGCAAAAACGTTTGACTTCTGGAGCGCGTGCCCAGCAGGATTCCTGGGTGCCTCCCTGCAGGCTGGGTGGCTTCTCGGCATCCAAAACCCTCCTGTCCCTCCACCGTCCCCGCCTGCCCCGCGGCTCTGGGAACGGCCACCTTCGGCAGTCTGTCATGGAGGTCCCAGGTGGAGACGAGAAGTCGAGTTTGCAAGATGAGGTCAGGACCAGCGAGATACCTGGTGGGGCTCAGGTGAGGGCCGGAGGAAGGAGGGGTCTGCCCGGGACCTGGGGAGCCCCCCGGAGCCGTGGCACCACCAGGCATCCCTGCAGCCCTGGCCTCCGTTGCACCAGCTGGAAAGCCTTTCGGTTTCTGGAAAAGCAGAGGTTTTCAGCAGCGCTAACTTGCGTTGCTTTCACTAGAATTACTAGAAGGGAGAGCTAAGAAGCTGGCGAACCTTCAAGATATTCCAGGAAATACAGCACACTTCTAATTCATATCATTGAAGCATCTGGGAAGCTTAAAAGCATGATAATAGCACCTCCGTCCCCAGTGCAGCCATTTTGCAGGCCTTTTGGAGATAGAGGATGGTTTTAACCCCAGTTTCTGCTATAAGTTTGAAATCATCTTTTTGCTGAATGTTCTTATGCTTACGTTTTGCTCCTTGGGGCATGTTTGAAAGCCCACTAAGTTACCGGCAATGTTGATCTTTCTTATATCAGGTATTTTTATTAGATCCTCTGTAAACATTCCCTCTAGTAAGCCTGTTTTCAAGAATATATTTGGGAAACAGACAAAAAAGGATCAGGATATGTCTGTGAAGAAATTCTTTCTGCAGTATTCACCCAGGCCAGTGGCCAGGAGGAGCAAGACTGGCTGGGGAGGCGTGAGAACAGCAATCCCACTTCTGCTGGTGAATGAACCTCAGTGCAAAGCACCCGGGACTGTTGTTAAAGCAAAACAACTAAAAGCCTACATGAGAAATAGAAACATTTCTGAAAGTCAACCCAAATCAGGATTCGTTGCAGTAGTGTGGGGATTCAAAATATTTGGATAATTTTTTTTTTTTGTATTTCAACACTTTAATGCTGTTCTCCTTGTTGTGCCATTATAAGGGGATGATGGTAAGGGGTGAGCTCCAGGCACTAACACAGTCTTCGCTCCAGTAAATGCCAGATAAACCTCCCCCAATGGCCTGTTATCAGCCCTGCCCGATCGCCTGACCAGGCAGCTGGTTAAAAACCATGTCCTGTGAGGCAGATCTGCTAACATTGCCCGCAAAGATGAATTGTCTCCCAGTGCCATCCGAGAGCAATGTTTTCCTGTTATCTCCATTCCTGCAGAGTGGAACAGCACCCAGTAAAGCGGTGCTGCAGCACTTGCTCCTGCTGGGCTCTATAGGCCTTGTACTGCTGGAGGAGGCAGCACCCCTACCCCCCCTGCTTCTTTTGTGTCACCCACTGGCATCACGGCAGGTCACTGCCATGGCAGAGGAAGGCGAGCGCCTGCTTTTGGGTCATTTGCTGGGCGGGAGATACTGAAACGAGGAGCTGAGCTTCCCTCCCCACACTATTTCTACGCAGGCAGCTGGGTACCTGCCTGAATGCTCAGTGCACCTGAATACTTCTCTCTTCCTTCCTTATATTTATTTCTGTTCTTTACTGGAGCTATTAGAGGCATCAGGGCTTTAACAGTCCCCAAAGTGCATCTCCTGAAGCAGAGGTGCTCTGGACGGGAATGCTGTGAAGCGGCGCAGACAGCTGCTCGGGGAATACGCTGGGGGTGGGAGCTGGTGGAAGTGGTTAATGTGAGCCGTTTCAAAGTAAGTTGATTCTGAAGTTGCACTTGATGAATTGCAAGAGGTGCGTAGCAGTTAGAGATGTTACAGCAGCGGCCACTGGAAAAGTCACCGTTTCCCTATAGCTACCATGTACTGGTACCAGAGATACCACCAGTGCTTCCTATTGTGCTGGCAGGAAATCCTGACATCTCGCATGCGACCCCATCCCTGGAGTCAGAACAGGGAGTAAATGCAGGGTGATAACGCTTGATAAGGGCTAACTTGGAAATGACAGACGGAAACCAACTGCTGTTCTTGGTCCATACGGCAAGTCACTGACATTACAAGGAAAGGAGTTCAAGGAAGAGAAGGAGGTTAATAAGCTTAATTTGTCTTTTAAGAACAGCAATCTTCAGAATTAACTTTCAAAATGGGGCCATGGCCCACACAATGGCTTCTGAATGCTGCTTCCTCACAATAAATGCAGAAATAGTACAATAACCACACCATGAGCTACCCATTTTACATTTGGTCTCTCTGGGTTTAGCATTTCAATACAAAACAGTATTAATCCTAGTTTCAGAGCTGGAGTACCTTATGCCTCTAAATGTTTTACAGAAGGAAGGTTTCCACGGCTGCCAAGGCTGTCATGTAAATCATCTTTTGGGACAGAGCGCCTCCACCCTCTCCAGTGGCCCCTGGCTACCCCAAGGTCTTTTCCAAACTGCAAGATGCTCTGCGATCAAAAGGACTACAACACCACAGCGTTGTTCCCCTCACATTTTTGTTTGGCGTGAACTAGGACCTGGTCCCAGCCCCAGAAAGGTAGATGAGTCAACTAAGCTTTCCAATAATTTCAAGACGCTTGGGGATTCTAGTGCTTAACAGATTGAAGGAGAGCACTGCAGAGATGATCTCAGAGGGCAGGTCCTGACCACAGCACCATGCAGGGAGTGCTCTGCAAAGCTGAACCTACTATCCTCGGACTGCTGAACATCTGGCCCTTTTTCTAAATTTTGTGTTTCATTTTGTTAGTAAAAGACGCTATTTCTTTCCAGCATTGACTGAGGGAGGAAAAGAGAGGTTGAGGAAGAAGATAAGCACGTGCGAAAGGTACACTGTTTGACCTTACGCTGGTTTCAATGAGCAGAACACAAAAGGCAAAACCACGCTCCCTTTTGGCTATTTTGGCTGAAAACCTGGGGTCAGCATGACTCCGTGTGTGCCGCTTCTGGCCACCTGTACAGTGAAACTCAGCTCCACACCACGTGTGCGGCGAATCCAGACTGCTCCCACTGCAGGTGTGAACCAGTGGTGTGTACAGCAGGGGTAACAGGTACTGTACCACGCCTGTCGTCCTCACGGCACCGCGTCTGGGCTCTTTCCAGACAGGTGACAGCAGCCCCCATCCCTGCAGCCCATTCATTCAAATTATACTGACGAAACGTTAAGGAAACTCTGCTCTGGCAGTCTGATGTTTTGCTTACAGAAATAGTGATGTTCTAAATAAAAATAGTTTGAGATCCTGCCAACGTGAAAACTATTGAAAAACAAAAAGCTATTTTGCATCAAAAACAGTTGCTTATTGTCCTGGAGAAATACACAAAACATTCTATCTTGAGCTTTTCTTGTGTGAAAATCAGGGAAAAAACCAACGTTGTGTTTTGTGTAGCTTGAATCCCACCTTCTGGGCCAGCTGGCAACCCTGGAATTTGCAGATTGTAGTTGCTTCTTTAATTGTTTTCCAATTATTCATCTTAAGATTTTTAAACATAATCCCAGGCTGTTCAATTAACATCACTTCACAGTGCACACACTCTGCCATCCATCTGCTCAAGTTGTCTTTAACCAACACCGTCTTGTATCTGGTGTTCATAACTATCAAACATATCTCCAACGTAATCCACCTTCTGTTCCCACCTAGAAAACAGATTTTGTCATTTTTTATTCTAACACCTGTGCAACTATCAACATTTTTCCACTGGAGATTTGTCATTGGTGAATGTACATTTTGGAACTGAGGTTACTTGAATACATTCACAGAAAAAGCAAGCGATCGTATATTTTAAGGCCAGAAGGGATTATTGTCTGCTCTGGCCTCTTCTGTAACACAGACCATAAAATTTCCCTGCTGTAGTTCCTGGTGCTGGTTTAATAATAATGCTTGAACCAAAGTGTGTCTATTAAAAAAAAACCCAACTAATTTCTACTTAACATTTAACTGGTAATAAATCCACATAGTTATCCTGGGTATTGGCTACTCTCACTGATAAAAATTCACACCTTATTTCTCACTCTGAAAATGTTGAATTTTGACTGAAACCATTTTGTTTTATTTAGAACGAAAAGCCTTTCCATCCACCTGCTGGCTTCTGCATAGGTTCTTAAAACCTGAGCTTGTCACATCTAAACCTTCTCTTTGGGTAAATAAATAGATTTACATCCCCATCTTTTTACCATAAAGCATATTCCTAGCCCTTGATTATTCTTAGAGCTATAAAACCAAAGTAATTAATCACGCTTTTTCCTAAAATGTGGCTACAGAAAGAAGATAGTATACTTGCCATTGCATGCCAACAGTTGTGAATGTAAAATAATATAGCCTCCCTGGTCTGACCTTAATCTCAAGAGAAAAAACAAGTGATCATTCCCTATTCATCTTCTTTGCCTTGCACTATGGTTTTATAATCTTTTATTCTGTGCCTGTCAGTAGCTCCCTTCCCAGAAGGAAGCTCTTTCCCCCCAGAAGGTGCTGTGGATCTCCCTGCACTGCAGCTTTCCTCCCTTCTCTGGGCGTGCTGTAGCTCTGCTACTTTGCTCCTGGGTTTCATGATATGGGGCACCTTGTCAACTTTTCAGGTAGGCAGCTCAAAAAAAACCAACCCCAACAAAGCCCAAACAACCCAGGAAGTAATTGTTTTCACAAAGCTTAATTAACCCGTGGAACTCATTGCTAACAGATGTTGTGGACACTGAAAGCTTGATGAGTTCAAGAAGTGAATAGGCAAAACTATCGGGTGAGTGAATTCAACCAGGGCTATCAAACACCTGGAACCTCTGATTCAGGAGGTCCCTCACCCACAGATTACCTAAAGCTGAGGTCATTCATTAGGAAAGGTCAGCACCTGTGTCTCTCTCCTTATATGCTGCTATTAAGTGCCTACAAGTGTTCCCCATGAGGAGCAGGGAGGTGCTCCGGAGGAGGTGCTCCAGGCCTGGGGTAGGATTAGCCGCAAGCTGTGTGGTGGGGCTGGCTGCTGTCCTTGAGGAGTGCCCTGCTGTTAAAGGAGGGGTATAATGCCGGCTACAGGGATGTGAAAGCTTTGAGTGCTTTTGGCTTAACTTTCATGAGGATTTATTGATCACCCTTCTGCGTTTGAAGTGTTGTTCCTCAGAGCAGGCTGCAAAAGGTATGATAAGATTTCCTACCTACACTATATGCCCTGCAGCGCCTTTCCTGGACCACAGAATTATTCTTTTCTTCCCCTTTTTGTTGTTGTTATGTTTAAGGTTGAGGAGGTTTGAAGGAAAACTATGTTACAATATGGTTATTTTTATGATGCTTGTATTGGTTTAAGTAGCCTGTGTCCCTGATGTTCCTGTATTATCCTAGAAGGGAACTGGGGCTCTGTTCCTTGTGTGTGTTAAATGAGTAGTTTACACTCAGGAGTTTTACAGCTTTTCTGTATGTGGTTATCTGTGGACTCTTCCTAACTTGTTAACACTGCAGGTGAGTCCCTGTCCTTACAACTCTAAGGAATTTCTGAAAACAAGCACCATAGTGTTTTTCTGGTTGTGGCATAGATTAAGCTGATGTTTGTAAGGCACTTGTTTTATGTAAGGTCTTAATCTTATGAAAATAGTTTTCATTTAATGAATCACTCGGGTTCCTCCAAAATTCTACTTTTCTAATGTTGCTGGAAGTGCCAGTGTATAAGATACAGCGTTCCTCCTTTGGTGATCTCTTTAATTTTGCCAAGAAGTGTAGTCCCCCATTTCACACATACACAAAGTGTTTTCTTATGTCACCGTCCTTCCCAGTAACAATGTATGGAATAGCCTCATTGAGCACATACACGATGAACAGAGGTGTCATCTAATCCCTCCTTGCTCCATTTTTCATCTGCTCCCTCTATTTTTGCCCTTTGGGAATTGGGCAGGGACTGACTACTTTGAAGTAAATATGCACTAGGAATTGGAATTACACCGCAAAACTCTTAAAATGAGGTTGTGAATTCAAACAAACAGGAGTAGGAGACATAGGGCTAAACAGGTTTTTTGTATGTGTACGTTATGCTACAGACCTAATTTCATCCTTGCATGCTACTTCTGCGCATACCAGAGATTTGCATGAGACTTATACAATTTTTGTACACTTTACAGTTGGCATCTGTAAAGGGACAGAGAGGCAAAGCAAGGCAAGGAAAAGCAGCAGGTTGGGGGAAAAAGAGTGGGCTATGAATAGGATATTAGATATCCTCTGCAGCTGTGGGGCGTGCGGTGGTGCCCACTGCACTTTCAGCCCTGAGCTTGGCAGGGATGTGGCCAGGGCTGACGCAGAAACACGAGAGGTGTTCTTCGCAATGGGGTGTTACTTTGGCACGCTAATGTGCACTCTGGGTACTAAACCAAAGCCTAAATTATCTAATGATCTTTCTCTGTCTCATATTTATACATGCAGGTTTTTACTGTAGCTGCCAACTATTTATTGTGTCTCCTATAATTAAAGTTAGCTAACAGCACAGGGAGCTCCATATTGCTCCTGTACTCAAGCTAAGCTGTGCTGCTGTGCCTCGGCTGTGGATATTGTTATCGGAAAGCATTCCCATTTTTCAATGCCTCAAAACCACAGGGTCCAGTTCTGCAAACTTTAAGCCACATGAGCAATCCCTTGTCCACTGAAATCAATGGAATCCCTTGTGTGAATGAGGATTACGCTAGTGAATGAAGGGTTTTCAGATCAGGGCCCTAACCCTTTTTTTTAATTAACCTTCTAAGGAAGAATTTATACAGGAAAACTCTGGCTCAGTGGTGGGCAGTCAATAAACCATGTCTTTGTAATTCCTTCCTTCCTTTATGGGCCCTTTGTGTGAGGCTTAAGTGAAATGGATCTCACTGTCTATATCCCTTCCTTGCTTCCCTCCTGCCCAAGCCACTCACTTTATAAATGTCATAGTGTCTCTCTATTGTTCCCTTTTTGGGTATATTTGCTCTTGTCTCATTCAGTGGCTGCTAGCTTAGCTATTTCTTTTTACATTAGGAAAAAAAGGAGACAAAATGGACTGAAATATCAGGAAGAGAGATTTTATCTTATTTTAACCTCTGGGATCAAAATACTAATTTTTATATTAAGAATCCAGTAAGTCAGTTTTTGCTATATGGAAGTTTCTACTTCCTATATTTCAATATTACAGACGATCTGTCCTAAATATAAAGTTCTAGGATTTGGAGGATTATCTTTAAAATAATCTCTTGTAATTTTCCACCTTCAGGTTCACCTCAATGCCTTAAAATGTCACAGTTATTGTTTGCCATTACAGATTAACCATGGTGGCCCAGAAGGAAGATTAGCAAACAACAGAAAATAGAATAATACTAAGAGGTGCTTGTTTAGCTAAAGTGTTTTCTGATGACATTGCAGACTGGAGAATCAAAAGTGGTAGGAAATGGTGGAGATAGAGAAAACAAAGATCTCCACTGCTGTCTGCAGACAAGTGCAAATTTTGCTGCAATCTGCAGGACATAAGGGATTCCTAACCACTGCAAATAGGGTAACGTTGTTTTCTTGTGCTGACGTGAAACTGAAGGATAGGTGAAATGTTCTGCCTTTATGTTAGTCAACAGAAGTATTCTGTTCTTTCTGTTTTCCAACTACCCACAAACAATATTTTAATTTCTGATTGTATCTGTAGTTATTTGTAAATTGTAAACGCTCCATCCTATGCTTCCTGCTTTGTTTGTGTGTAGCTACCTGGCCAGGACAGTATCCCTTGGTGTGATGGTCTTCCTGGTTTCTAACTGGATAATTGTGAGTTAACTACATTGTTTCCTAGTGAACGTAGACACTCCACTTAATTTTGGGTAAACATGTGCTAGTCAGGTTGCAGAATGATTTATGAGAAGAAAATTTCCATTCACACAAGTATTTGCAGGTGTATGGCTGGAACAAAAGGTTTGAACGTCTTAATTCAAGACAGTACCAGGATAAAACGTTCATTAATAACTTTTCTGCTGTTGGTCCAAGCCTTAGCATTTTTATCTCTATGAAGATGTTGAATTAGCTGATAAGCGCCTTAATTGATACACCGAGAAGCAATGTCAGTGTGATGTGGATGCTTTTTCAATCTTGAAGAATAAAAAGGATGTCAACTAATGCTCATATTGGCCTTAGTCCAGTTCTTCCTGAAGGATACCTTGCACTGCCTTTGTTTGTCTTTCCTCTGATCCTTCTTTGAATGCATTCCCTCTTTTCTTCTCTCTGCTTAATCATTCGTAGTCTGTTCAAAGTAATTGGTTTGGTTCTGTGAAGATCTATGTCTGTAATGACAAAGTCCTGTTTTTCTCTCTCTTTTTTTCACCATGGTAGGAATAGAGATTTTGTCTTAAATAAATGCAGGCACAAGTATGGAAACACAGTGGAAGGAAGCTGTCTTTGGAGAGGTGTTCAGCGGAGTATCTCTCCTTTTTAAAAGTTCTCAGGAAATCCAATGTTTTTGCTCTTCCTTGGGCACATTAGGCAAAGACAGTAGGTTTATGCCTGGGTGTTCTACACCTTGGGATGACTGTTAAGAGAACCTTTTCTTGTTATCCTTCTGGGTACCACCTATTCTTTGCTGGAAAAAACCCAATTCCACAGTTGCCGACTTTGCAAATGGCCTAAGGGTATTCTCAACTCCATCTTTCTGTTAACAAACTGCAAGCAGGGATTTATTAGGGTAGAAACAAAGGAAATTTTTCATTGTTAACTCCTCCCAAGTCAGAGAGTCAGGGCAGTGTTGTACAGCAGCTATGAGGGCAAACATAAGTTTATTCCCAACTTGTGACTTTGTGGCACTGAATACTGGTATTGCCCTCCTGGCGCTGTGCATCCTCGAAACCTGGTGTGGGGCAGGGGTAGATGCTCTCTGTTAAAAGAGAATGGTGTTATGTTGTTTAAGTTTCTTCCTCCTATTCTGGCATACAGGCTGAGGTGGGGGAGCTATTATTGTGAACCTTAATATAAATAAATATTTTCTCTATGTTTCTAACTGATCTCATCACGGTACTGGTTGCTGCATTCCCCTGTCCTCCAATAGTCCTTTACCAACCTTCAGTAAGACGCTTCATTTCTGCTATCCGGGACAAGCTGTTGCCTAATCTCAAAATTTCCCTCTTCCTCTAACTTGCATTTCCTTCAACTAGTTTGTTGCATCGTACTCACAATTCCCTTGCTAACGCTCTCTGTGTTTTCTAGACTTTATCTCTTGGTCTCAGAAAGGAGTTAATAATCCTTCTGACAACTTGATCCATTTAGCCTTTCACCCTAATTTTTTCTCAGACAAATTTTTACAGCCTAAATATCTCCTGAAGTCACATATGGCTTTCAAACTCATTTTTGCCTTCAATGACCTATCATCTTAAGTAGACTCAAATATGCACTCTATTATTTACACTACTCGCTTGTTCACCCAGTCATCCCAAGTTTTAAACCCAGATTTACCACTATTTTAAAAACCTGATTTATTTAGTAGGAATGACTCCTTTTTGTAATCAGAGAACCTTTAAACCTCACATAAAAACAGTTTCTTAAAACTGCTACTTATCTGATTCCCTCAGAAGAGATGCTTTTAAAGGGCTGCATCAGTATTTTAGATTTCTAAGTATTCTTAGGTCTTGGTTTTCAAAACAAGCTGAGTATTAAGAATCTCTGAAGGCAGCAGTCTTGATTTTTTTTAATTAAACAATCTATTAATTTTTGACATAAAATCTAAATCTAAAGCTCTTATTATGACTGTTTTGGTGATAAAACTTTTTAACACATTTGTGTTTATTTAAGAGGATGGGGTAAAAGTGTCATTTCTAAGCAAGCTGAATCAGCAGTACGTGTTTCAACAAATTTTCTATTAGTATTTTTAGACAGTCTGAAAGAAATTTTTATGGGTGACTTGCATGGATGGAAGGAAAACTTTAATAAATATAATCTTTTCTTGGTAATTTCTTTATTGATAAAGTAGTAAGTACTTTTTCTAGCCTTCTTCCAAGATCATCTGCCATATTCCCAATGCAGCTCAGAAAGGCCTGATTCTTCTGAGTAGGCATTTCCCATTGCTGATAGGTTGCACCAATTTGAACCTTTAGTACCCATTTTTAAGTCAGCTTTTGCCAAATGTAATCTGTAAGTTTTCTGAGGATATGTGCTTGGTGTCTCAAATACAGTATTTTTTAATATAATCCTATGTTTTCCGGAGTAATTACAGACACTGAATGAAACTGAATTTGATTTATAAGTGAGCATTGGTTCTTTCAAGCCCAGTTAAGCTATTCTTTTTAGTACCCCTTTAAATAACTTATAAATTTGTAACAGTTTTATTTCCTTGGTAGAAGACACTAGATTATTATGGAGCATCTCTGTGTGTCTAGTCATTCTGTATTTATCTGGAATTACTAAAAAGAGGTTTTGGAGTCTGACTGTCTGTGTGATTTCCTTTTAGCACTTGAGAGATATAAAACACCGCAAACATGTGCGAGAGCCTGATTCAAGAATACAGCAGTAGAAGGGGTTACAGAGAGCTTGGGAATGAACTGGTTACAGAGCACCATGAGAATGGCAAACAGTGTGCGAGGACAGAAAGGAGTTCACGGGGACCAAAGAAAGCATGGTTGTTTGATAGCTCAATAGATGACCGGCCTATGTCAGGAAATCGGAACAATGTATTATAACAATTGATATCGGTGAAGAGAAAAAGGTGACACTTCAACAGAGTGTAATGAGGGCTAAAGCCTATAACGTGCTGTATGGCTTAACAGCTGGTATTAAATCAGCAGACAAAACATTTGCTGAGATTGTGGAAAGTCTACAAAATTACCTTTCTGGTATCTGCCGAATGTATCTGCTTTTATAGAGAGGATCAAAAGAGAGAATGAGACAGTTCTTGAATTTGTCAGTTCAGAAAGAGTTTAAATGATGTGTTAAGAGACTAGATGGTGTATTATATGCAAAAATG
Source organism: Fulmarus glacialis (assembly GCF_000690835.1). Classification (NCBI taxonomy): domain Eukaryota; kingdom Metazoa; phylum Chordata; class Aves; order Procellariiformes; family Procellariidae; genus Fulmarus; species Fulmarus glacialis. The sequence continues at coordinate 71,483 of NW_009197039.1, forward strand.
AAACAGTCCAAAAATGGTTATTGACTGGAGTCAATTGATCCAAAGCAGCGCGTGGGAGAGTGGCAGGGTGGTGGAGGACACTGAAACGCTGTAGGCAACCTGTGCAACCGCTAAACGGCGTTCTAGCAGAAAGCTCTAACCAGACAAGCAAAGCAGCATGTCTTGTCTCTGTCTTATCGTGCAAATGAGTGCTGATGTGAAGTAACTAAAAGAAATTGGGACATACGGAGGAAATGTGCAGGTCGCTTCCAAACCTATTACCCCTTACAAAGGCAATATAAAATGCATTCAGAGCTGTGATGCTGCAGAGGACAACGTCTATTGTAGTCCGTTGTAGTCTATTGTAAAAGCACTAGTATCTTTACAGCAATTTAAGTTAGGATACAATAACCAAAATATTATTGGATTTTGTTAGATGCGGAGGGAGTAGAATCTGAAATGTGTTTTTGACAGTGTTCTCAGACACCAGAGAAGAAGCAGCAGTAAGACTTGATGCTTTAAATGCGCAAAAAACCCTCCAAATCTTCTAAGCGTTTTTGCAATGGAGATAACGTGTAGCTGTGTATTCTTCTGTAGCATGCTATGAAGGGGGGAGGTCACTTATTACATGATAGACAGTGGCTGGGAATGTGATTTAGATGGATTCATAGAGCTTAATACTTCTCCAAGCTTTTCAGTGGTGTTGGGAGGAGGTCATACATGACACACAGTGGAAAATTAGCTGGGCTCTTCCACATAGTTTCCCACAGTTTTTAGGACACTATCAGGATCTTAAATTCCTGTTGTTTAGGAGAGACCAGTCACACAGGTTGCTAGGCTTCTTCAGTACTTAGGAAAGCGAAAGAAAAAGGTGGAACATAAGCCCCTTGCAGAAATCATGATATGACAATGAGGGTGGAGGACTACAACACATTTCCATATGCTATGGTACAAACAGTTGAGGCTCTATACATCCAAACTGAATTCAGTGTTAACTCATACTTGCAATTTAGTAACTTCTAACTGAAACAGTGGATGAACTTGTTCCATTAGCTGGTGGGAGGCTCCCGAGCCTACCTAGAGAAATATGTCTATAAAATTGGAGATTGAAGTTGATAGCAAGAAATACCTCTTCAAAGACAGTTGTAATATCACCAGCTAATCCTATCAATGTCATCAGTACTCATTTTTTTATCACTGAACAATAAAACAGATATTTTATGACATTCCTAGCACTCAGTGTTATGTGGGAGTTAGTGTTATAGAGCACCTTAAATAGTACTGCTGACAAATTGTCAAGAATTTGAAGGGAATAAGGAAAATCTGAATTGTTTTGAAGATTCAACTCTGTTATGGCTGGGAGAGTTTCACCTAAGCCTTGTGATTTATCTTTAGGAACCTTAACCTTCCAATGTTCCCCATGTGTACCCCTCTTTGCAGATAGTCAGTTATTTCTGTAGGTTTTTGCCTATGGCAGTAACAGCATTCGATCTGCAGAATGAACTGTTACAGAATGAATAGAAACACATTGATTCACGCGGCATATTGGGACTTTTCATGAGTAATGGTTCTCATATTGTGCGAGAGAGTCCTTACACACCTTTGTCTATAAAGCTACCTTATGATGCTTCCCTAAGTGGAACAGGAGCAGTAATTTCATGTCTGATGGAAGATCAGAGTGAAAGGTCCATTGCTTTTGCCTCTGAATTCCTTACCTTGGCAAAACGAAGCTGCGAGGAAATTGAGAAAGGATCTCTGAGCTATTCTTGGCAGTTAAAACTTTTCGCCAGTGTTGTATAGGCAATGATTTATGCTGGTTGAAGATCACCAACTTCTAGTTTCATCTTTAATCCCACAAAAAGTAGTTCCAACCATAACTGCTACAAAGCTTTCAAGATGGGAAGATAGCTCACTGTAGTAGTATTGATTTCAAAACTATCAACAGCCTCATGAATGCAGATTGTCTGGCAAACTTTCCATTGAAAAATCACCTTTAAGGGTACTGAAATGGAGTCAGAAGTCTATAGATGCTGCATGGCACAAATTAAAGCTCTCAACAAATGCATTAGAATTCAAAAATAATCTGAAGACTAAAATTTGTACAACATAAAGTGGGCAGGCATATATGTCCAAACTGTAGCATGAGCAGCATAACTAACATGTCCTTCCTACAAATTTGCGTCTTATACTTCTTCCTTCCTCTCATTTGGAAAAATTTTGTGCTCCTTTGTGGCTTTTACAACTTCATTCTTCCCTTGGTATTTCCAGTCATGTTCTGCATCCCTTGATTTCCATCAGATTAGTTTCTGTTCCTTCCTGTATTGTGGTGAAGGCAAGAAGTAACTTCAGCTCCAAACCAAGTGTATACAAACCCGCAGCTGCTGTGCAGTTGTCCCACCTCATGGGTCAAGAACAAAGGATAATGCGATGCAGCCTGCTCTGTGGGTCACTCACTTGCAAGTGGCTCCTGTACCCCACCTTGATGATGGCCGAGGTGTGTGTGGTTGCTTGGCTTGTTTTTGTTGGTATGTGTTTCCGCCCTTTTTTTTTTTAAGAAACTAAAATATTTGAGCTCTTCACTCATATGGCAGGTTTGGTTCAATTTGGTCAGTAGATCCAGAAGATGTTGAAGGATTGAAATAGTTAAAATGGGCGTGTTTAACCTCAGACATGGCATTCGGCTGAGTACCTGAGAAGTTACATGATAAGCCTGGTAAAATTTGATTGCTCCTCTTGTTCTTTCATGATGGAGTCATCACCTAGAAACCAGGCTTTTAAGATAGCTCTGTTTTTAATTTTATTTTATTAAAAAGACCTGTTGGGTATCTGTTACAATCATTAAGGTGTGATTTTTTTAAAGTGCCTGTTTTTTTCAAATTCCAGGTCCAGAAAACTCCTAGGTATTGATGTCAGAAATAAAACACTAGAAGCCCAGGCTAAGCCTGTCTCCCTCCCCTATCTCACTGGCTAGGAACTGCTACAGAAATAGAAGATACAGCATAATTGTCTCAAGGGTTTTACAAAATGCATCTCATGCCTAAACATTTTCATTTTCACCTGAGTTTAGCTAGGAGTGTTTTGTTTAGATTATGCTGGGCCATTTCTTGGGTATGCATATATCTATATTTGTGGGATCTAAGGTTTTTAGTTCATTAGATACTCACTCTAATGCCCAGGACATAGCAGTGCTGGGACTGGAAAGAGTAAAATCCTCATTTCTGAAGCAAGGTGTTAATGGATAAATTGTAGAAATTCAAAGAACATTCTGTAATGCTCACCTTGAGGACCCTAATTGTTTTTTTGAAGTAAGTAGGATACAAAATGTCACAGCAGCTCCTTACTACCCTGACACAGTGCGTTACTGCAAAGATTTATTCATACTTTCAAGAAAGTGATTCACACTGTAACTATGGGCAAAGATAACTCACAACAAAATATCAGGTTTCTATGGGGCAGCTGGAATACAGAACAGACTATTAGAAATCAGTTCTTGGCTGTGGCATTGAAAAGCTGCATTTTGAACTCTCTCAAGGTTGTTTTTTTTTAAGCCTAACATATAGAGGGATATTGGAAAGAAACAGGGTAATCAGGTGGTTCCAAGAGTATTGCTTTTATGTAGGAGGGAAATGAAGTAGTGAGATATAGCAGAGATAATTTATGAAAGCTTGGGGTGATAATGTCACAGCTTTATCCTTTGTCTTGTTAAGCAGAAGTGGTATTGAATGTGCCATAGAAAAGTAGGATGTTACTTGGATGCATTGCTCCCTCTGCAGGAGGGACGCTTATTGAAAATACAGAGCATACAATACAACCAGACAGTGATGTGTGCTAGTACCAGTGAGCTTTGTCTTTCTGTTTTTACTTGAACGAACTCTCTTTAAGATATTTTCTACAAAGTAAGAAAGTGTAGCTAGAACAAATACCCTTGAAAGTTCTAGAGTATTTGTTTAATGTCTGCTAGCCGTACCCATAGACACATTATACATCATCACCTACCGGACTGCTTGTGTATTGCGTTACATGTCAACTCTGATTTTGATAGTTAAGGTTGGAGTAGTATTTAGCACACAGTTCCTCAGGGCGTTCACCTTGCATAGCAGGAGAGCCCATTAATGAGCACCGAGCAGCTGCTTGGACACCTACGGAGTGGCCGGGATAGCTCTGGCAGCATGTAGAAGGGCACAGCAGCACTATGGGGCCAGCTTTCCAGCCCTTTGCAGTAGGACGTGCTTGTTTCCATCCAGAGTGATGGTTATTTTCCTACACTTCACATTTTAGGAGAAACAGAAATGCTGGTGTAGGATAATTGCGCCATGATCCTGGTATGGCAAGTGATTACAGATTATTATAGATCATCTCTGTGTAAGTCTGTAAAATGCGTAATTAGGCTTTTAATATCTCAACACAGCAAGCATAGATACGTGGAAGTCCTACTATTGCGTAGAGCATAAGGACGCACTGGCAATACGCAGAGTGGTACAACTGGCACAGCATCCATGAAGTGGATGTAATTTGAGAAGTGGTCACCAGATAATCTAGATGCTCATAAATTCTTAACTGTTTATGGAAAAAGGTATTTCTTAAATCAGTTTGTCTAGCAATTTCTGCTATTGCCTTTTGCAGTAAAATCTGCTTGGCACTTACGTGATTGAGGTATAAATGCTATGCAAAAACGTGCAACTTGGATCTTGAGGGAAAAGCTTTAACAATGCATTGATCAGAACCAGATTACAAGCTTGGATTGTGGTGAAGCCATGAAGACCCTTTGTTTCCTCATTTAGTGTCGACAGAAGTGTTTATAATCTGACATTTTTAAGGTAAACTTTTTTCTTTTTTTTTACCACCTTTTCTTAAATCTTAATTTCATAAGTGGCTGTTGACATTTTGGAGTGAATGATAAGGTGAGAACATCAAGAAAACATTCTAATCAATCTGAAAATATGCTGAAGTGGGACTGTAATAACACCTTTGCATCCTGGTACCCATGCAGTGTTTGCATCTTCATCAGGTTAACCCTGTTCTAATGCTCTCCAGAAAGGTTGCCAAAATACTGCTCTTCATTAAATCATATAAGAATGCCTTTATTATAAATTTGCCATGATTGACTTACTAGCTGACAAACTAGTTCCTCTTTACTTCTTGAATAATAATATTGTGGTATATTTATGCTTATTTATTTAACGTACTTTAATATGAAGTAGGTCCACAAGATGGCCCTTTTGTCTTGCCAAGTCTTGGGTCATGTGTGAGCTCAGGGACCAGCACTGTAGCTATTGATCTCTTCTGTCCTGAAATCCTATATTCAGAAACACAAGTTGATTTGTGTGCTTCGTTAACATTTGTTTCTTCTTCTCCATGATAATGTGCTGTTTGTGTCTTGCTCAAAAATAGACATAGATTAATGCGATGTTGACATCAAAATCACCAAGGAAGAAAACTGCTGCACTAGATAAACTTTATAGGTCACATTCCTCTAGTTTCACAGTCTGAGATGACTATTTGTGTAATAAGGCATGGCGGGGATTGTGATTATCATAAAATAATCAAACCCTGGAGTATTTTAAAGGTACAAAGCATAACTGCCAGTGTTTGACTTCCTAGAAATAATCATATTTGGTAACATCGAGCATCATCCAGTTTCAGAGTTCCCCATTTCAGCCTAATTAGTAAGTACATACATGCTTACATATATTTATACATGTCCATACACACAGAAACTCACCAGCACAAAAATGTACATTTTTTTTACTGGAAGAAAAGCATCAAGAAATTAGAACTGCAAAGCAGTTCTGTGCTGAAGAACTAAGATTTTCATCTTGCTTGTAGTATCAGTAATAAGAATTGCTATTCTGTTTCTCATGCAGATGTAGAGATAACTTGCACTTAAGTAAAATGTATCAGCACTGATTCTGAGGGGTTTCTGAACATGCCAGAGGCAAGGGATTAGAGTAACAGTCAAACTCAAGTTAGGGAATTTCTCAGCCATGTACATCTACCAGTTAAAAATATACATCTGAACATCATTAGGACTTTCCATGTAGATGTTGATGGCGTGATCTGATCCTTTATTTTTTTTTTCTTGGTACATTCTCTGTACTTATTTCAGAGTCTCAGCAGAGTGGATGACACTGCATCTTGAACAGGTTGATTTGTCTGTGCACAACACACGCTAAACTGAACCAGCAGATTTGCTTTTCAGTTTCTGTGGTTTTGTCAGGCTGAGTCAGGCACAAGCTTTTTGTTTCTTCAGCACTGATCTTTAACTGCTTTCTCAGTTTAGGATGAATTTTGGGAAGTGTAGGGTGGTTGGGCATATTTCATCTTCGCATTCTTTACATCTGCTCCCTTAAAAGTGTGAGATCAGTGCAAACATGCATGACTGCTTTCATCAGATGGAGGAGGAACCAGGTGTGTCTTTAGCCCTGTGGATCCTTAGAATATAGCACCAAGGCACTGGGACTCTTTTTAGTGCTGTATAGGAAATATTTTTCTTATAGCAAAAATCTACAAGAATTTGGAATGCAATTGGTAACACTTAAGAATGCCCAATAATGAGAGATTCTTCTAGAAGAATTTGGTCACTGGACAGAATGAATCAATAAGGCTCTTCAACGGTTATCCTAGACAACCTTTCTAATAATGTATTTCTTGCTGGACACAATTTTTCAGTGCCTATGGATTTTTTTTTTCCCCTCTTCAAATTAATTATTCCAAAATATTTTCCTTGATATCACTTTTGTCAGAGTTTGTGACATACACACGCTTTTGGAAACATTGGGCTCAGCCACAAAATTTGATTCTGAATTCAAACATTTACAGTGTTCAGGAAAGCTTAGAATTGTGTTTGCAATTCAGGTGCAACTCTTAGTGTAACCTTTCCAATGAAAAACACAGATTCCTACAGGTCATTACACTGAATTTCACTGGCATGAATCTGAATTCAGTGGAGACATACATAGTGGACATCAGCATGAGATACAAATCTTATAACAAAAGTAATCTGCATATATGGACCTGAGCATTATTTTGGGCTCTTATTCTTGTGGGTTGACCAAATGCCATAGGTTTGAACACCTCCAGTTCTTATAGCTAGTGTGCACGTGCAAATTGAGTAGACGCTGTTGTTTAGGATGCAATGTTAGCTTCTTTGCATAAGCTTCTGCATTATTGCAGTTAGTCACAGGAGCATGCACTGTGTTGTGGAACATGTGTCATAACTTGTCACTAAGACAAATGACTGTTCCTGGAAGAAAGGTCACACCTGTGGAGAAAAGGTTCTACAAGATAACTTGCGTATCACCTCAGTGGATGATTCCCAGGTTTACACGTGTACCAAGGTTAGAAGTGCCTAAGACGTTAGATTTCTGACACCTTGTTTTGTGTTAGCTGATAGATGGGTAGTTAAGTGTATTAAGACGAATGCACACAACATATTTCTTCCTAAAATTATGCTGATGACTCTTCAAGCCAGTGATCTTCAGGAGTTTTGTAATAAAAATAAGCTGTCACCCTACAGTATTTCACTCTGTCATCGTGTTTTCAGATGAATCATCAGGTTTTTTTTTTAACATTCCGAAAGCCATACTCTCTACCAACCAGCTGCAGAACAATTACAATGGCCTTGAAAAATGCAAAGTGCTACTTCAGGGCATCTAATAAGAATATTTAAGGCCCCAAAGTATAATTTCTCTGTATCTTTTTCCTTCAGCTGTTGATATCATATTTTTTGCTCAGTTAACTTAGCAGTATGACCCAGTGTAGGACTAATTATCATTAGCAGTACAATTATTTAGGTACTGCTAGTGGTTTTCTGGACAGTTTATAAACAAATGTAAACATAAAAGAAGATGCAAACAAATTAGCAAGGCAGGTTAAATTTAGTGCCGGCAAAATCAACTTGATTCATATTGCTAGGTTACAAATTAATTGTATCTGTTTTCTACAAAATGCAGAATTAATCTATAGAACTCATTGCCACAAAATAGAAAGCTCTTAATAGAGTTCATTGACCAGATGGCTATTGAATGTCCACAGGCGTGATCGACAGCGTACGCTCATAGTTCTGACTATTGCCAATCCGCTCAGTGCCTGCAAATTAGAGAGAAACCTTCCCCAGAAAGTGAGTTATTCTATAATCATCCATTATAGGATCTCCTGAATCTCCAGCAGCTGCCTCTGGTTGCTCTGGGAGATGCAGTGTCCTGTCTGACACAACATAGTTGTTGCGAAGATAAAAATCAGTCTTATTAGCGATTTAATGACAACCTAGCTATTCATCAGTGTTCATCAGCTGTTTGTCCTAGAAAGCGCTGAAGTCTGATCAAGTGCTTATGACGGCTGTCCTGCTGGGTGGGCTTGTATCTGGTAGCAGCTGAGAGGTGGTGGGCGACGGTTTATGGAATGTCTTGGTGCCGTATATAGAAATGCTTTTCTTTTGTTCTATTATGAGGTGTAGGAGTCTTTCCCCATCCTGCTCCCCACTCCCTCCATGTGATTCTGCCATTCGTCTCCAGAACGGTTGAATGTTGTGGCTAATATCAGACTAACCTGATGGAGGTGCAGAAGTCCATAGGCTGCTGTGTTCTGGCAACAGAAAGGGAGTGGTGAGAGACACCCGCACTGGATGAGCTAAAGTTTCCCTGGACACGGCGCTGCTGGGCTTCCTGAGCGCTAGTGCCCACGGACGGACCTGCTATTCCAGAAGGTGTGTATCCTCAATCTTCACCTTCTCCATCAAAATCAGACATTTTGGTATCTTTTATCAGTTGAGCCTGGCTTACATGATACTCTGTGGTCTGTTTTGCTGAGTTACTTTCAGGAGGGCAAAATTGTTCTAAATTTTACAGTGCATTTTTTTAAGCTAATGGGGCTGCATTGGAAGAAATCTGAAATGAAAATGAACTTAAGAGCAATATGAAATACCTCTCCTTGGAAGCTGAACCAATGAAAGGTGAACCAATGTTTGCATGAGGATAAATGAGTATATCTAAATAAACAGAAGACCTTCAGTTCGTGAAGATTTAGAATGAAATGGTAACTTAGCAAATAATAGTTAAATATTCATATTTAATAAGTAATGCACTTCAATAAGGTGCATTGTTGTAATAATGCATAATAAGGAATATTAAATGGTAAGGATGGCTTTACTGTCATTTAACGTTCATTCTTTTGTGATCAGAGCAGCGCGCTCAGTAAGAAGTAACGTCTTAACTGACAGTGGAGGAGCGTGTTGAATTGCCAGGGAGACGGACACATTATTCCTGTGGCAGTGAGTGTGTTAAGCCATTGATGTGAAGAACGCTTAAAGGACCTTGTCCTTTGTCTGCGTTAAGCGGTTAAAAACAGGACTTCCAGCCTTCAGACACCTATCATTGTGCTGGCTTTTAAAAGCTGGCTTTTTATGGTGTAAATTTGCAACCCAAGACATTTGGGGTTTCTGACCCTGATTTTTTTCTCACAGAAGCTTTATTCTCTTGTAATTACAGTAGTTTCTCCAAAGTTGTTGTTACTTTATGGAGCTGCTGTAAATGAGATCAGTAACTTTAAACAAACCTCCTCAAAGGCTTCTATTCTACCAAGTACACATCAAGAGTCCTGATGGGGGGGTGGTGGGGAAGCTCTTTGTCTCTTCTAAATTTGTAGTTTTCTTCCCAAGATTCGATCTCGGCTGTTCAAGTGAGTTAACCAAGTTTCTGTTCTCTTTACACCTATCTTGTTCTTTAATGGAACTTCTCACCTCAGTATGCAGAATCGTTGCTTCTGTATTATTAATGCTCAGATGAAGATGGTGACATTGCAACTGCAAATTAATGTCCTCTTTTTCTTTGCCATCAGATGGATTGTTGATGTAGAATGTGAAGCAGTGAAGTGAAATACCCAGGGTGATGTGTAAACGGGTCAACATGTTTTTCAGGCACCTTTGCCAGGAATCATAAAGTATGTGGAGCATCTATTTAAATTTTTATATTTGGCTGCGTCTCACTCAATTAGTCTATCAAATTCCTCATTAAAGTTCTTGAGCATTTAGAACTACATAATTAAAATACCATTACACTTGGTGGAGGGGAAAAAATCCTTTGAAGTGCTCTGTATCATTAAAAAAAAAAAAATCCCATCAAGAAGTGGTATAGCATTAGTATTCATTACTATTAAAACATGTTGGAAGTGGAAAGAATGAAAAGGGTTCATTTTATAATGCCAACTCCAGGAATGAACTAAGGCTTCAACTTTGTATTGATTCCTTTGGTTTCTGGTTTCTATGTGATTGCCGTGTACATACGGCAAGACTTGATTGAGGAGAGACCTTTCAGCAAGGCTCCAGCTGTTCAACATCTACCCATACATTCCTACATCACTGATTTCAGTGCCCATTCTGGTACTCTGCTTTTAATGAAATGATTGTCACTTACAAGAATGATAATCAATGATAGTTTTATGAACAGTACCTTTTATTTCCCCTCAGTGATTGCAGACTATGGTAAGAAATAAAAAAAAAACCCAACCCTAAAACCCAAACAAACAGAAATGCAGCAGCCTCTCAATGCAATGGGGAAATTGTCTGAGAACTAGATACAGTGCCTAATCAGGGATTTAAATAAGGCAACTTAATTTTTTGAATAGTACCATAGACTTTCCATAGAAATCTGCTATGCTATTGGCATGGTAGATAGCTAATCTCCTGTTTTGTTTTTGCATTTTAATACAAGGGGCAAGAACACGAAGCCATGGCACTCATGGGGATGACAGATGATAACAGCCTGTGAGCAGGGTGGAGAGGTGTATATCCCCAACTGGCTCAGCAGCAAGCAGTGTTTGGCATAAATCCTGTGCAAAAGCAATATGCTTTATTCATGTATAAGAAACAGGATACAGCACATTTGAAAAATACTGATTTTCATCTTTTCATAGAGAATAACCTCTAGCAAAATTCAGTTTGCTCTTCCCTTCACTTTTTATTGCCTTTTAAAAATAATTGTCTCCTTAGGATTTTCCGTAATTGGTTCTATTGCACTTACAGTTGATTATATATTTTTGATTAATGTATTCTATTTTGGAATCACTTGCTTAGAATATCTGATTGTGATTTAATTTCAGGCGATTGTCCTTCTTAGCAACCTGAGGAACTGGCTTCCAGATTGTGATGTTAATGGGTTTCGGTGACAAGCATCATGGTCCAAGATAAATCACTGTATTGTAGTTAGTAAGCTTTATGTTGTCAAACCAAGTCAAATATTACCTCTTAATTAAAATGAAAAACAAAATCAGATCAATTTAGTGTTCATGAAAACCACTGGCAAGAGCCAAGTTCAGAGCTAGAGCTCTTAAAAGACCTGGAAATGAAACTGTGCCCAGAAATGCCAAAGATACTTGGGTTCTGTCTGTGATAGAGATGCAAAGCAAGACATGGAGTTCAGTCTTTGCACCTACTCTTAACCTGGTCTTATCTGGGAATGAAACAATCGCATTGTATTGGGTTTGTGTGGCAAGGTTTTGGTAGCGGGGGACTGCAGGGGTGGCCTCTGTGAGAAGATGCCAGAAGTTTCCCCCATGTCCGACAGAGCCAATGCCAGCCGGCTCCAAGACAGACCCGCCAGTGGCCAAGGCTCAGCCCACCAGGGACGGTGGTAGCACTTCTGGGATAACATACTTAAGAAGGGGAAAAACATGC
>NW_009197039.1:83182-117233 GCF_000690835.1 Fulmarus glacialis
AGCCCTGCAGACACCAAGGTCAGTGAAGAAGGAGGGGGAGGAGGTGCTCCAGGCGCCGAAGCAGAGATTTCCCGGCAGCCCCTGGCGAAGACCATGGTGAGTCAGGCTGTCCTCCTGCAACCCATGGAGGTCCACAGTGGAGCAGATATCCACCTGCAGCCCCTGGAGGACCCCACCCTAGAGCAGGTGGATGCGCCCAAAGGAGGCTGTGACCCCATGGAGAGCCTGTGCTGGAGCAGGCTCCTGGTAGGGCCTGTGGCCCTGAGGAGAGAGGAGCCCACGCTGGAGCAGGTGCTGGCAGGACTTGTGACCCCGCGGGGGACCCACGCTGGAGCAGTCTGCTCCTGAAGGACTGCACCCCGGGGAAGGGACCCACGCTGGAGCAGTTCATGAAGAACTGCAGCCAGTGGGAGGGACCCCATGCTGGAGCAGGGGATGAGAGCGAGGAGGAGGGAGCAGCAGAGACAACGTGTGATGAACTGACCACAACCCCTGTTCCCCGTCCCCCTGCGCTGCTTGCAGGGGAGGAGGTAGAGAAACTGGGAGTGAAGTTGAGTCTGGGAAGAAGGGAGGGGTGGGGGGAAGGTGTTTTTTAGATTTAGTCTTATTTCTCATTATCCTATTCTGTTGTTAATTGGCAGTAAATTAAATTAATTTCCCCAAGTCAAGTCTGTTTTGCCCGTGATGGTAACTGGTGAGCAATCTCCCTGTCCTTATCTCAACCCATGAGCCTGTCATTGTATTTTTTCTCCCCCTGTCCAGTTGAGGAGGGGAGTGATAGAGCGGCTTGGTGGGCACCCGGCGTCCAGCCAAGGTCAACCCACCACACATGTACCTTGAACTGTTTTGTTTATTTTGGATCACTTCCTGTTTTGCAACATTTTCTTTTGGTTTACTTTTAGATGGGTCCTTCAGAGCCTAAAAGCTGTTAATTTTGAAGTTAATTTTAATTTTTCTTTGTTTGAAGCAATTAAGTGGCTTTAACAGTTAGGCAAATGGAAAAAAGTGTACTGTCAAAAAGAAAACATGAAAAAACAGAAGTACCCACATTTGAAAATCACACTAGATATTTCTTTATGGTAGCTGCATAGTACTGTATCTTTATTTTCTAGGGTGATTGAATTAAGTTAGATATCTACACCTAGAGATCAAATTATGTCTCTTACCATTTCATGAGAAACTTGTCTTTGAATTTAAATCTCTCAACACCCAAGCCAAGTAGAAAAGTACTGATATTTACCTTGTAGAAGATAAAGCAGAAAAAAAAAAAAACAAAAAACCAGAAAGGGAAGGGGATTGAATGACTGACTCTAATTTACCACTTAAAATATAGGGGAATCTGGTACCTAAGCGCTGGTGTCTTTTTTTCTCTTGTGTGCACTGTTAGGATTAGACTGTCCTTGAGTTCCTAAACACAGCGAAGCAGCAAAACATGACAAAAAGGCTCAGGTAATTGAGAAGGTAATTCAAATAGCACTACTGTCTGCAGAAAACCCAGTTTCACTTTAATGAGATTTCCAGAAGTTTGAACTGTTCCCTTGTTTACACATTCTTGCCTCTTTACTTCAAGAGTTCAGCCAACAGTACTTGAAACGCTGCTGGAAATCCTGTCTTCGTGTTTTCCTCGCGGAGATTTTTTTTCTCAGAAACCCTTTTTCCAGGAGATTTCCTGTCCAATTATTCAGGCATTGGCAACTTGGATACTATTAAAAGACACTGCATATGCCAGCTGATCTTCTTCTGACTAAACTTCTAAAAATTCTGTCAGATGCCAACTGCAGCTCATAAGTTTCAGGTTTCAATGACACTTGTGGCCTTTGCAGGTGACAAATCTATCTCTTTCTGTCTTCAAATTGCCGTGGTGTTATCTGTGTGGTAGTTTGCTAATGATTACCGCATATTTATTTTCGCTCAGCTGACTTCCTCTTCTGTATAGGATTTGCTTTTTAGCAAAATATCTTCTTCAGAAATTTGGCTGACTTCTGTGAGTGACATGAAATGAGACAATGTGACAATCACACTGAGCTCAATTGTGAGCTTCTAGGTAGAGAATTCTAGTATGTGAGCTTTTGGGTAGAGAATTTTTTTCGGGAAAAAACCTCCATACCTAATAATAATGGGAGTTCTTGTTAGTGCTTTCTAAATATGAAAACTTACTTCTGAATTACCTAAGGTGTAATGTATTTTTCAGCAGTCTGGTATTTTTTAATATAATTTTAGTACTCCCAGACATGGTCATTTGATATTTTAAGTTAATTGATGTGGCTCTGCTGTGTGGTTAAAGAATAGACAAGGCCCAAATAATAAAAAAGACCCGTTAAAGAAGATAATTGAAACTGCTGGGGGTTACATTTGCCTTTGCATCAACTTTCCTTTAAAACTCTCCTTCACGTAAATCTAATGAACTAGAACAATCTAAATCTTCATCAATAGCTAACCAAACACATTCTGGTTTTTTTTTTTTTAATGGTGCTGAGAAATCACAGCTCCAGTTGCAGTTAATGGAAGCTGTGGTAGCTCAGCACTCTTGAAAATTGTTTTTTAAGGAAGAGGCAGGGTCTGGCAGTGAACAGTCCTAAAGCCTGAGAATAGAGCTGGCCGATACTGTTTTTTTCAGTCAGAAAAGAACTTTCCAAAGCTGTAAATTTTAATTAACAATTTACTGAAAACCCTGATGAAACCTAGTATTTTCCCCCTCTGGGGCTGCAGAAAATAAACATTAATAATGACCTCAGTATGAAAAGTTTAATGTTATCTTGATAAACCACAAGAACATACCAAAACTGCATTTTTATACACACACACGTTTGTGTAAGCGCATAGATATGTAAACAGATATGTAAGCGTATACATATATAAACATATATGCTTATACATATACCCACTAAATGTATGTGTGTATATAGGCGCATATACTTAGAATTTGTGGATAATAAATAAAACTTTCCTATGCTGGCAATGCTTTCACTACTGTTTTTAAATAATGATTGCATTCCTTGGTATCCCCGATAAATATTCCAGCTATCTTCATGAGGAAAATATTAATTTAGTGTGTACAACCAGCAACCTTAAATGGATCAGTAAATACAAGACAGCAGTCTTATTTCATCTGTTTCTTCTTCATCTTGTTTTATAATTGAATAGGCTTTATAGATAATTAGATTCCTTTATGAATTTTATTAGGTTTTAAAATCGATTGATGGTTTTAGTGTGAGGCGTCCAGAAATCTGAAGCTCTTGGACTTCCTATACTTTTCATGTCTGCTAATACATCTAATTTTAAATTGGTGTCTGTGTGTAACGTGATGGAAGCACTTTCATTCTTATCGTTTCTTGTCTCTAAGCTTCTCATAGACGGCAGTTGAATGGTGTGAGAGGGAGGCAATGAGCAGAGCGCGTTGTGTTTCACTAACTCGAGAAGCGCAACCAGGCTGTCCCGATGTGCTGGGCGTGTCCCGATGTGCTGGGCGTGTCCCGATGTGCTGGGCGTGTCCCGATGTGCTGGGCGTGTCCCGCTGCCCTATTGCTCCCTAGAGGGTCTATAAGTGACACTTTGGGTTCTTTTAATGACTTAAAAACATAACAGAGTATTACACTCGCTATTTCCATGTTTGTTTTCATGCTCTCAAAGCCAAACACAAAATTCATATTTTCAAATATTTTTGGTGTTGGCCAGCCTTACTGTTGGAAGTAGTAATATTTACCTATCGATAGGGAAAAGTCACAGAAAGTCCTCTTAAGCAGAGTGCTTCCTCTAGGAAGAATGCAGGTGACAGTTTGGGTCTCAGAGTGCAGATGTAGGCTAAAACAAGGTTTAAGTTTTTAGGAAAATGCAAACAACTGTGCTCCTCTGCTTGCTTGGACACTTACTGATAAGCGAAACTGTACCCAAGGTTTCTTAACAGGATCCTTAGAAACAAAACTTAGTATAAATACTGAATTAGAGCAAATGCATCATCTGACCCTTTCTTTAAAGCTACAGGATATTGGGTACAGCGAAGATGTGTTTGGTGAAGTTGGTCTGTATGACATGTGAACAAAGCAGAGTAACGTGTCACTCTGGGGCCCGGGATGTGCATGTTTACCATCAGCATGGTGTGTGTTTGGGCTGATGCAGAGCCAACCCACGCATGGGGTAGGATGGTACCCACGTGTGACGATACCCCGGTGTTGGCATCCCTTGTAACATTACCTGTGTCATCACCTATAGCACGGACCACGTGCATCCCTACCACACTGCCTACACATGAAGCAGAATATTTCTAGCAGTCTCTTTTCTACTTCTGGGTTTGTCATGGGCAAGAAGAGAAGCAGAAGAGAGATTCTCACTCTGTCATCTGGGACTTGCCTTTCTCCAGCACAGCAGCACGTGACCACTGAATTGTCCCCTCTGCTCCTCCTTTGGACTTGGGAGGTCAAGAGTGCCAAATTTCTGCTGCTAGCCCTCTGCCTGGCCAGAGCTGGGGTTGGCTTTTCCAGTTTGTTGATCACATTCCTACACGGAAATTGAGAATACAATGGCTTTTGCAGCGCTTCTAATGATCAGTGCCTGTGGGCTTCTCTAGCATAGTGCAAAATGTTCAAGATAGCTCTCAAAATATGTTCTTCCCAAGCAGAGTTTAGTCTAAAGCAAACCTATGAGTAGAAACCCAGGGGTGGTGAAGGGTGTGTAAAAGTCATCTTGGCTTTATAGGTCAATTTTGTGCATCTCCAGCTAATGGTATTGATCTTTCATATTTTCCATAGCTACTTTTACTTGTTTTCCTGCTGTCTTCTGTTCTTTCTCGCCAACATTTTTTTTTTAACTTGTTTTCCTGCAATGAGTCCCTGCTACTTGATGGGCACCAGAGGAGCAGTACACTACAAAAACTCGAGCTTAGCGCACAACTCAAGTTCTATTTAAACTTCCAGCGCTGAGCTTGCAAAGTTATCCTGAACTGATGGGTGCTGGGTCACCTGCCTGGCGCTCAAGCAAGTTTAAGGGGTATGAAGCTGGTCCTTCTGTCCTGGGTAACTCACGAAGCCACACTTCGGCTTCACCCTGAAACCTCCCTTGGTCTCTTTCTTGCCAGGGAGCAGCAAATGTGGGGGCTGCGCGGCAGCGATGAGCTGGGGTGAGGCCCTGTGGCTCTGGGTGGCAGAACCGGGTGCTGCCAACAAGGTCCATCAACAGCCCCAGATGCGGCAAGGGCTGGGGGCTCTGGGCTGAGCCAAAAGGGGCCCCTGAGCAGGGCTGGGTGGGGGTTCAGGTGAGGTTGGTCAGGGTCATTAAGACCTATTAGTGCCCTCAGGGCTGTGATGGCTCATTTGACAGAATTTTAGGATTTCCAAATGCTTGAATTTTAGGACACCAAATATTAAGAACAGCTTAAAATCTGTATTTTAAAGACCAGGAAAGTCAGCTGCTTTCTGATTAAAAAAAAAAAAACCAAACAACCCCCCCCCCCACTCTGTTCAGCACGTGTGTGCAGTGAATTTCATTCCTGCACTGTTAAAAACACACATTAGTGCAAAATGTCCTGTTCTCTATCTATAATCTGGCGGACGTCACGGCCTTTGGGATTTGTGGAAATCTTCAGCTGTGGAATATGCAGTATGAGCCTCTGTAGGATTTATGGCCACATTTGTTCTCAAAGAGGAAAAAATGTTTCAGACCAGAAAATTTAAACCCCATATATTAAGCCATTATTTATTTATAAATTTCCAAAAGGGAGGCCTATCCAAACTAGGACTTAGTTTTGGCCTCTTTGAATCATAAAAATGTACAAATGCAAAGTATGAACAGGTACGTGTGTGCGCAGATTTTGGCATCCAATACACCCTCAGGGGCAAATCCCTCATTCAAGAGGAGAGGCTCCCCTGTAGCTGCCACAGTCATGGTAGTTAATAGTTCAAATTAATGGTTAGCCCTAGGCACATTATCTTGTTCTGGATATGGCAATTTTCTAAGGCTTTTTACACCACTGAGCAATCCTGTTGGTTTGCGGATCAATGTCTGAGTTCAGATGTCAATTTTCTCACAGTTTAAAACAAGGTTATCGGAGCAGGTGGTTTGATTCAGGATCTTATACAGTGTATACTTAACTTTATATAGAAAATAAGTTGGTTTTTATGGTGCGTCAGTAACCTTTATAATGATAGCGCTTTTTACGCGTGAATTTTTCTTTGGAAACAGATTTTTGCTAGACTTCGGGTGATGCAGAAATACGGGCTCTGTAGAGTTAGTGTGAAGCTTTACAAGCTTTTCTGTAACTAGCTCGGTGATAACTGAGCAGCTAAAAATTGAAAATACAAAATGTTTTAATGCATACCCACATGGGATACTGTTCATATCAGTCTGGTGATTAAAAAGCTGGTTCTATCAGTATCTAAAATCGGAGAACAACGCATTTGTTATCATTTATGAAGGCTCAGCAGCACTAAGTGCTTCCTGTGGAGCCCCAGCTACTCCTGCAGCGAGTCTCTGCTCTGCTCCCTCACAGCTGCTGCTCCCGTGTAGTTGGTTTGTAACAGAACTAGAGGAAAAAAACACGTTCATCTCTAAATTTTACAACCAAAGTATATAACTGGTTGCATGGCTGTGCGTTGGGAAGAATGCATTAGGGATTTCCAGCAGCCATGTCTTGCAATTCGATTTTCTCATATTCACTGTACCCCTCTCTCAGGCTGGCTGTTCGTTTGTGGTAGTCTGCCATGTTGTGTGCTTCAGAGCTACCCTTCACCGCCTCTCCGCACCCCGAGTGCGAGTGTCAGAAGGCTCATTGGGATGTCTCCAAAATTGCTGTGGTTTGGTCAGAATTGTTTGCAAAAAACCATCAATTTCCATGCCTTCGGGGTTAGCAGCGTAAACCAACCTTCACCGAATACTTAATGTTCCCCTGCAAAACTACCTTTGTACAGCGCTTTTCACTGGCTCCATATTATTCCATTTTACTATTCTGTACTTATTCTCCTTTTCTCTTGTTACTTTTTTTTATAAACTGCACTCGTATCACATTCAGTCTTCCTCTGCTTAAACATTCATAGGACAGAAAATGATTTGTAGAACTATAAAGTACCTATAATGTGGCTGGTGAACAACCCAAAAAAGGTAAGTACTTTCAGAAATCAGTACAGAGAATACATGTAGAAAAACAATGTGTCTCATTTGTAAGATGCACTTAAAATTCCACTTTTAATATATTTTCCTACCTGGATGTTTTTTTGCTTATCCCCTCCCTGGAAAATATGTAACTTTGTAGCTACTTTTTCTCATTGCAATAATATTACTTAAAAAACAATCTTCTTGCATGTCCTCTAAGAACTGTGGCAGAGATCCTGGTAACATTTATTGAAGTTTTCAGTGTAATTGAGCTTTGATGGAGCATAGACATAGAAATAAGCTGGACAACTGCCAGGAGCCATTTCTTAAGTGCAAAGAGGTATTTGCACTTTGGGGAAGTAATACACAGAATGCACATAGTATAGCAAAAGCTGACAGGATAAATCCTGGCTATAGGTCAACAGCGTTATCTTCACACGGGGTTAAAATTGGGATTTTTTGTATAAAGCAGTTCTAAATGACTTTTAAAGAAATTAAAGAATGAAACATTGACTAGTTTGTTTATTACTCCAGAATTTGAGCTTATTATAGAGTTCTCTAGCTATAAATGTAATGCTGTTCTTGGTTCCTTACTTTACTGAAGCCTCTGTTATCTGATTTTTTTTTTTTTTTTTTTTAAATACTTCTCCACCTTTCCTCAAAGGAGGACTGATCTTCTGTTAAGGTAAAAGTGGGGAATTAAAGGGAAAAAAGTGCTATCACCATTTAACTCCCTCTCAGGCATGGAACGATGAAGTTGGAAACCCGAGTAATTACACTGAAATCTGCTAGCCACGTTTTTCATAGTTGGCCATAAATTGTTGCTGCATTATTGCAGAGATGTGGTATGAATGCCCAAACTGGGCCAACAGTGTGACTGCTGTGGACGTGTATAATACGTGCAGCATCCACGTGCATCCGTTAATGACCAAGAGAAACCATCGCGTTTCTGGGTGCTTGCTCCCTGCAGCTCGGAAGAGAGAGGCCTTGGGCCCCAGTGACCAGAGTCTGAGTTAAGATGCTGAGCACAGACCACCGCTCGGGTTTGGCAAGGCATTTCCCACTTTCCTGTTTTCCTCCTTAGAAGGACTACAAGGATTTGTAGCAGGATCTGTCTCTTCATCTCAAGAGCATTGCTTTGCACAGTCTTAAACTACTAGGAATTCCGCAGCGGGGGGAAAAAAAGGTGGCGGTGGGGGGAGAGAGCTCATGAAATCATGCAGGCACGCGGTTCCATACAGCTTGAAACAGCTGAAAATTAGTTTCAGGCTCCAGTGTTGGTGGCACAGCTGTGACTCGGCCCTGTCCCTGTTGGGCAGGCAGCCCCTGGCTTTCCGGGATGTGCAAGGACTTGAGGGCATTAAGGTCTTCTTGCTGTGCCCTCTGTAAAAGTTCCAAGGTGGTTCTCCATGGCTCAGATGGACAGGAGAGACGGCTGGAGAGAGCTCCCATACTGGTGTGTGTTGTATCTTGCGGTGTTTGTAGGATCAAGGCCCAACACAAATGCTGCCGTGGTTTTCATTCAGAGGGCATTATCTACTGGCAGTTTGTGGCTGGATTAAGGCCCCTTTGAGCCACTTAGGTGGTATAAAGGGGACGAATCTCAGAATGAGCACAACTCTTAATAATATTTATTATTCTCAGCAGGCACATTCTCCCCCCCCTCCTGGCACATACACAAAAATCCAGCTCTTACGATTCTTGGTTTGTAATAGCTGATGGATAATCTTCTGTTTTGCTAATGCTTTTTGCCATCTAAATTTGAGTCGGGGGAAACTGGCAGGAACATACTACTTACTTGCTCTACCCTGAATTAGTAGAGCTGCTCATCACGCAGACGCTTAGTAAATCCTTTCCCTTTTTGCTTCATGTCTCTCTGCCCCTCTGGAGAAACAGGGCATTTATGATAAAAACCACTGCAATTCTGATAATCGTCAGTGCAAGTAAGGATCTATTTAGTTTCATTCTGACACACAAGAATTCCAAGAACAGTTATTGCTCTTGATTAACAGTGAACTCCAACTCG
Organism: Fulmarus glacialis; assembly: GCF_000690835.1. Classification (NCBI taxonomy): domain Eukaryota; kingdom Metazoa; phylum Chordata; class Aves; order Procellariiformes; family Procellariidae; genus Fulmarus; species Fulmarus glacialis. Next base: position 92,289 of record NW_009197039.1, read on the forward strand.
GACGTACAAAAAGAGATTTATTCTGCAGTCCTATATTTGCCTGTGTGTGCTTCCCAACAAGCCTGTCACATTTTTTCCCCTGTTGCTTTGCTCACATAAGAGGAGCTCTTTGTAAACATCTGCAAGCATCCTGCTTCAGAGCTCCCTTTGAGAGCTCCTGTGCCAGAAAGGCTGCAAAAACGTGACAAGGAGGCAGTGGGTGATTTACTACCAGTATTGCCTCCCCTGCTGAGATGTTCTCAGAAGTTTTGGTCCTCCCTTTGTTTTCTCTGTCTCCACGTGTTTTCTGTTGTATGAGCTCTCTTGAGGAAAGAAGCTGTCTTTTTTTGTTGCTGTTACGGGTTTATTCGACAGCAGGGACAGCCAACTTCCAATCCCATGGCTGTAGCTCTACACATTATTCAACTGCAAATAAATAAGTTTGTACAGTGTATATTCAAGAAAGGATGCAGCTCTCGTAAAGCATTCCCAGTCTCTGTCAGACAAACTCAGAGATGTTTTCTGCACAGCTGTTGTCAGATGTTGAAGGAAATAAGCTCTTAAATGAACAAATCTAATGAAATTCTATTATTTAAATAGCCTAATTTTTTCTCCCAATGTTGTTGATATAATTTTGAAAGTCTGATGGGAAAATTTTAGTTAGGTCTGAGGTACATATAGTTCATCAAAGTGAATCCAACTTCGTAATGTGTTTGCTGCATAATAACATAGAGGTTTTGTACCTTTTGTGCGTGTGTTGATACGGAAAAAAGGGAGATTTGTTGGTATCTCAGTAATTGCCACACATCTAGCAAGAAAGGACAAAAAATTCTAGGTCTATTTGCTAAGCACACCTGGCTGCCACACCAATTTCCTTTAATGGTAGATACTCGTTTGCACGATACACTGTTGCTTAGTCTTTTATGCACGCAATTTCAGGCTGCAGACAAAAGGTTTACCTTGGGGCTGCCTCTCAGCTTAGAGTTATGCAGTATTTTTCCACGCAACTTGCATAAAAATCAGGCAGATTTCAAAATCAATGTTTGCCTTCTGTAAATTCTCTCCCTACGCATGAGTTTCACATATTCTGAAGAGTCAGGTGAGAAAAGCCCCCACTATGGTATGAGAGAAAAATGTCACCGTGACAGTGTAATCTGTTTGTTGTGCATGAAGCCTGTAGCATGGCATGCTAGGGTGAGGACACAGATCAGTTTATTTTGCATTAGTTCATAAACCTTCATTTAGCATTAATGTACAGTATCTTACAGTATAACAGTGACATGGCTATTTGAGGAAATGGAGACGGCATTTGCATACTAACAATAAAGACGGGATAAACACCATTTCACTGAAAGGCGGAATTAGGAACAGAAACAGCGAGTGTAAATTAAATGATTAGAATCATAACTTCCAAGCCATTTAGGATTTCTCTTCATTGGCAGGCACTGCTAGCCCGCTTTTATGCAGCAGGGAGAAACACACTTCTGTGTAGCTTGTTATGTTTCCTCCCACCTCCCGAGAGGTGCCTTCTGGACATTTTATAAAACTTGGTTGGGATTCTGAGGTATGAGCTGTTGCTTGCTATGTGGGAAAATCACAAAATACAGTGTGGTAGCCAGAGGCAGAGGAGAGGATGAAAGGTGTCTGAAAGGACGCCTGATGCTGTCATTCATGATATAGAGCAAAAGAGCTGGAGTGTTGTGGTCCCGTGTCTTCTGTGGGGCTAGCTGATCTGTCTAGTTTTTTTCCTTTCTTTTCATCTCTCTGGTTCTTGTTTTGATGAAGGGAAAATACCACCTCTCTTAATTTAGCGGAGGGGTTAACCAGGTCATCTCGCTTTACATTATGACTGAATACATGCTTCCTTTATCTTCCTTTCTATGCAGTTGTGGGGGACTTTTTTTGCATCAAAGTATCTATGTTTACTGTTTCAGTACTTTCTGCAAACATCTCCATTTGCTAGAGGGTTATAGAAACCAAACATAAAAGCCCACCAAGACAGACTAAGTAAATTCAGCATTCTGTTTGAATGAAAGCTTACAGACTTTTAAAAACAGGTATTTTATATAAATCTTCCAATTTTCTGGGGATGGCGACTCTGTGGAAACTATGGTTTCAAAATTAATCAAGCATTTTGGTATAGATCACAAATGTACTGACTGCAACGAGAAACAGGGTTGCACAGGTCCTCTGGAAAGAGGTGAGAGTCCAGGTAGTTATTCCAGTGCTGACCTGCCACCTTGACCTCCGAATAACAAATAGGCTCATTAATGGTGTCACTGGTTAAGAAAGGCCCAAGAGCTGTGTGGACTAAAGTGCAACGGGTCAGGTGGTGCTTAGACTCAAAAATGAGGTGGGGGGGGGAAGTCTTGTACCTGGAGGTCCTGCTATGGCCGAGGTGCAGAGACTCTCCCATTACTGTTGGAGACCCTTCCTCATAGGTCTTGGCTTTAGGTCTACACATGTATTGTTGTGCTTTAAACGTAGTCACCCCTGCATCTGCACAGGGCACAGAAAGACCATTAAAAGGGTTCTTTACCCCCCATGTTGTGATGTGTGCTTTTTCAGTTATGATACAGAAGTGCGTGATAAACTATTTTGTGCACAGAAGAGTACAGTTTCGTGTCTTGGCTCTTTTCCCTAAGAGGTTGGCCATTGTGTAACAAAATGGAAAAGCAGGGTTCAGCTGTAACTAAATTTGACCTGCTTCTGACAGTCTATTTAAGGTATGTGATGTCTCTTATTTGCGAATTATTGCAAGTTGCCAATCCAAGCTGCACAGCATTCATGTTGGCAGTGCTGACTTGAATACCTCCGATGGATGACTCTAGCCTGTGGTGACAGATACCAGGCCCTACGAGGCCCTATTCTCCAGACTTTTCTGCGAACAATACTGATATCCGTGGTGAAGAAAAGAAATTGAGTCATCTTGCTAGTCAAACAGATTGACTATTTTGCTGTTATTTCCCCAAAATTATTAGCTCATGTGATCTCTTTATTGACTTTTTCTCCATCTATTGGGCCATAATCTTAATTCTGTTTAAAAATAAAGAAACAAAAAGCTGTGCTCATTTTTAAATTTTTTTTTTTTAATTACTTTGTTACGCTGAGTTTCTGAAAGAGTACTTGAGGTGTCTGCTACTCTCAGTCTCACTCCTGTTGAGTCATCTCATGATTCTCTACAGATAATAATTCTCTACCCAGGAGAATTTGTTTTCATTTTGTTCTGAAATGAAAACAAGGAGCAGAGGAGCTGATTTGGATTATATTGATTAAAATTTATTTTTCTTCAATAAAGTCAAATAGAGTTTTCTCGCAATATTAATTCTATGATGATACCAAGGGCTTCGTGTAGGAGTGCCACAAGAGAAAACACAGTACAAAAAGATACAATGTTAATCCAATATGCTTAAACAAACTTCTCCATTCCACTAATTCTTAAATATATGGAGACAATATCTTTGGAGTATCTGAGTTACTATATTTCTACAGAAGAAAGAACTGGCTGAATTCCTAAATATCTTTTTGCATCTTTTTACAAGTGGGGAAAGCTATAAACACCCCTCACTTAGAGTGAGGAACAAATATTTAGTTTACAAAATTTAGTCCAAAAATTCTAAAATTTGCAAAGTTTTGCATTATTTGGCTCTTATATCTGCATTTCTATGTTCAAATTAGCAACCAAGGTGAAAAGACAAGAGATAAAGAGGGAAAATTTAAATTGACCGGTAGTATAAAAATAAAATACTTGGGATACCAGCAATATTGAATTAAATCTTAAGTATAATTTAATTTCACTTTCTTCTATTAATGTTTTATGACCTACTTTGACATTACTGAATGTAGAGAAGGTACATGGGTATTTCTGAGCGAGTTCTACAATATCTGAGTTATAAATTCTTATCTTTGCAAAGGTCGAGTCAGGACTTTCTCACAAGGGCACCCTAATATTACATGGGGAGGAACCTGAAATAAGTACTCAGAATAAAAATAAGCTATGTTGTCTCAAATGCTAAATTAAAATATGGGTCCTTCTACCACCATGTGTAGTGTAATATGCAGAAAAGTGGTTAGAAATTGCTTGCAATTACTTACACAGCACAAGTCCACATGAGTAAAACATCAGGTGGTCTTCCTGTCTGTCCTTTTACAAGCCTTAAATTCTTTAATTCTTTTTTTTTTCCCCCCTCCCTTCCCCCTTCCTAAGTCATTGAAATGGAAGATTTTGTGAGAACGTTCATTTAATGTCTGCCAGCTGGGACCTGAGGAGCTTTCTGGGCTGTATCACAATTTCATCCTCTGGCTTTACCCAGACTTTTTAGCACAATTCTACATGAATTTGAACTGTACTGTCACACCAGTCAGCTGAACTGTTATTATTAGCTCGTTTGGTGCCTGGGTTTGCTCTGCAAATGGAGTCTGTGACGCACTGTACTTCAGTCTTGAACCAGTTCCACTGTGAGTTTTCAGGATGCAATTTTGGCATGGGGCACCAAAAGTGAACTTTCCTTTAAGCTGAACATTTAAGTTTTCCTGATTAAGTCTCTGTCTTCCAACCTGGAGTTTTCAGCCTATTGCCCATAAAGAAAAAATACCTTTGGCAAAATGATTGCATAGGAAATGGTGTATGCTAAACGTGCAGAAATACGCCCTCTGTCTTTTGAAAAAAAAAAAAAAGAGTTTTTAAAAAAAAAATCAAAATTTCAGAGCTAGTCCTAGAGTCTTAGATCCAAAATGTAATCAATTTCATAAATATTATTTTTGATGCACTTATTAAAAATGAAATAAAAGTTAATTAAAATAAATAAAAAAGGAGCCTGATGCTTTAGCAAAGCACTATAGGGCCACTGGTGGTACAATTGCTGGAAAAGTAATAATGCCTCATGATTAGATAGTAGTTTTCTCCAGCTGTGCTGTTTTCACTACTCTGCTAGGAGTAGATGCTTTGTTTCCTCTGGGGTGATACAACTTGATTTAAAAAGGAAGTCATAAACTATAACATATGATACTGAGCAATAAGGTTATTAAAGGAATCAGCAGACAGTAAGCTGCTGAAGGCTGACAGGGTCTATAAAATTAGAGTGAAAATGGTATTTGTTGACATTTGTTTTATTTTCAATGGCTGAGGACAGGAAATCCAAATAGAGTGTAAAGTTGTAAGATTCTGGTAACTTGTAAGGAAGTGTGAGCGCTTCTGTAAAGATCTATTTTTTGAGAGAAATGCAGAAGTGATGATAAGACTGCGTGAAGAGTGTTTCTGATACGTGTAAACAGCCTGCAGGTAATTAGAAGTGAAATTTTAGAAACACTGCCTATTAATCACCTGACAAAAGTTAGCTTTGTGACCATTTTGCAATGATTCTGGTACTTCACTGCTGCGGTTACTGTCTTCAAAAAAGTCTGCTAATATCTCTTGGCTGTACTTTGGCTGAGCAGATGCACAAGAGGGAAGTTGGCACGCTTCATAGCTTACAGATATTCTATCATCTCTTCTCATCACTGATTTATACGGAGGGCAATAAAACACTTGCAGGATTTAGGGGTTTTTTTGTAGGGTTTTTTTGGTGTGGGTTCTTTTATATTGCGAAGATGCTTTAATTTGCAGGATGCAAACTGGTATAAAATTAAATAATTTAAACTAAACAAATAACCCAGAAAGCTCTGTGCTTCTGAAATATTTGAAAACATTATTCTTCTCCACCCCTTTTGCCTTGGGAATCGAGGGACTGATTGTGCCTCATTGGTCCCAGAGCAGCACTGAACAGTTTTAGATCTGCTTCAAATTTTGCCCAGCTGTTCCCGGCTCAAAGAGCGAGTCTCTAAAGCAACATTTCTGGTGTTGTGGCCACATCTGTGCCTGCATGCCCAGAGCCCCACAGAGGCACACACAGAATGGCAAGCTGATTGCCTCGCCAATCCCTTCGTGGTATAATATATGTAGCTGTACCATTACATATATGGGGATGTCGTTATTTTTATTTCAGTAAAAATACTGCTCTTATCCAAGTTGCTCATTTTGGTTTTGGAGAACAAATACATGTCTGAAAAGACTTTTTTTTTTGTTAAAAGTTGTTTAATAAGCAGAGTGTTTCCCCTCTGGGGACACATGAGGGGATTAATGTGCTCTATTATACATCTCTGCACAAATCTCTCTGGGAAGTCAAAATTGATTCACTACAATTGCGGTTATGCCCTGAAATTTCACTGAAAAATACTGTAGTTCCTAATCTTGCTGTCCACATTCACCATTCTAAAAGACTGAAATAAGATCCTATCATCTCATTGGGACCAATTTTCTTCTGTCATATTTAAGCACTACAGAGGTTTTAACGATTTAATAGCTATATTTCACTGTTTAACAAGAGAAACACCATAATATTTCTCATCCTGTTACAAGTGCCCCTCTCCTGGTGCTCTGTTATTAAATATAGATTAGCTTTCCTGGGAAGAAAAAAAGTGCTATCTTGTTCTGATGTTTTAGATCTTTCTTATTGTTCTAAAGAGTTTGCAGAACTTCCTCTCCTATTCTAATCCACAGCATGATCATTTCTATTTTGAATATTTAAATGCTAAACAACACTGTTTAAATAAGTTTTTGATCAAAGAAGCTAATACTCTGTGCAAAGTTTTCTACCCATCTCACAATGGTTTGCATCCAAAGGTTACGGGAGTTGGGCACCCTGCTTTTCTATGTCCCTGGGAAAATACATATCCAGAGGAGGAGACTGGGTCGTTCTCCTACAACGAAGTTTGAGAAAACACTAATTCTAACAGTTGGACTGAATTACATTGGTTACAGTGAATAATAATTTCATTTTAATGATGTTCTTTATGTAGAACAGAAAATCAGAGTTAATCATATGAAGAACTTTTTTTGGCCTTCAGCCTTTTTACACTTAAGCTCTGTCAGGTAACGAACAGGAACACTCTTTTCAAATATAGACAGTATTTAATGAAGATGCATAATTTGCCTCCTGCAAAAGCAAACTCAATATGAGAGACAAAAAGCAGCATTTTTCCCATCTCTTTTTTCATTTCATGAATAGCAATCACTTGAATCTTTAGGCTGGTCATGTGCCAACTGCTAAGCAGGCTTCTCTAGTGTATCTTTGAAGGCTTGCTTTTTCTTCAGTTTTTGAGAGAGAGCGCAAGAGAGAGAACTGCATGTCAAGAGAAGTTATTGGCCTGAAATAGAAATAGTCTCAAACTTATCTTGGTGGGCCAGAATGTTGTGTCCTCATACTTCTGAGTGAGTGGGGAGTGAGATCAGCTTCATGTCCTTGCCCCACTTCCAGTTTTTGGTTTATAATGACATCTCAAGCTTTTCTGGTTTTCATGCATTGAAATAATTGTCAATAAAGTTTGTCACCATGGAATGGTGACATTACCATTCTGCAGTAAGACTTCTGAAAGTTGCACACCAAGAGGCACAGAGCCTTTTTTGCCTGTGACACCTGCCAGCAGCAATAAGGAAAGAAGCACCAAGTATTTGAAACACACATATCACATTTTGCAGTTGTGCAGCTTTCAGCTTTAGATAGTCTGGGTGAGCAGTTGACCCTTGTGTTTCAAAGGAATCGGGATTTTTAGAATGGCTTTTTCCCCTCCCCGCCCCCCCAAAAAACGCAAACGAACACACACCTCCATTTTATTTCAGTGGGAATTGATTATGTTGTAAATCTATTAGTCAACTTTGAAACTGCAAGCTAGAGTTTTGTTGGAAGACATAATTAATGCTTAGAAAATTGTATAGTGCATAGTGCTTTGTGTCCATCCTGGAAAGTGTGAGAGTGACAGGTATATTTTATACTCTGTTCCAATATCTGTACTTCTCAATAGGTTGTGACTGCCAGCTGTTTCCCAATAGCCTTTTCAGGAACAGGAGGACTTTTACTCTACTGTCCATAAAAATATGCCTCTGCTGTTGCCACTAAACTTTATGTAAGCCGTAAAATATCTTTTGGCTCCAACTTGAAACACAAGGAGAATGTTTGCACAATGAACATCAGACATTGTCAATGTTAATGTGTAATGTCTGTTGGCAGAGTTGTCTGTAAAGATTTTTTAGCCAGCCAAATGTTACTTCTATTTCACTCAGAACTCACGTCTGTCATGGGATAGGAAGAATAACAGGTTGTATTAAAATTGGCTACAAGCGGTTTCATTTTTTTCCTGTCGCTAGCCTTTTGAGTAACTCCTGGCAGCAATTATATATAAAACACGTTATTTTCAAGCCTTCTTTAGATAACTGTGGATAGTGGAGTGCTCTACTGAAAAATCTTATGGCAATTAAAAAAAAAATATTTATACACACATACATATATATGTTTGATATAGATATCTTAATGGATATCTTCAAAGTGATGTGCTAGGTCTTTAACAAAAATGCATAAAGGAATGGTCAAGAGTTGCAATTAATTTCACCAGTTTCTGACTTACTATATTATTAATATCACAGTGACAATATTTGAATCAATTTGGACTATACTTGGAATAGCTTCATAATTGATAATGTGCTAAAAACATCTTTTAATAGATATCAAAGCTATACATAGCAAAAGAGAAGAAACAATCCAATAATACTTTTTTCTTTTGTCATCTTTCGTCTTGTAAGGTTGTAAGGCTTCAGTACTTGCTATTGTGAATGCAGATGTATTACTGTGCACCTGTCTACGTGTGCACACCTTTGTACATAATTTCAGAGGTAGGGATGGTATAAATACTTTATCTAAATCCTTCAGATTTTTAATACAGAATTATAAACCAGGCCTGTAATCTATCCTCAAGTAGTGGCACTAATTTATGTGTGTGGGTTCTTTTTGTTTTGCTTTAACAAGTATTTTCAAGAATTTTTAGGAGACTTTTCAGTCAAGCCATTCAAATGAAAGAGGAGTTCATTATGCGGATGCACAGGTATAAAGTTAGTCATTATTCTATATGACACTGTGGAGCAGACTCTTGAACAGAGATATTTTGCAGTAGGCTTTTCTGACTCTAAACTATATCCAAATGCTTCTTCCAGGCTTGCAGAACATTTGCGTAATATATGGAAGTAATAGACTGGAAGAAATTTACTAGTGGAATTCACCAAGAATCAGTCTTGGGACCAATTAAAAATATATTTTCAAGAATGATCCTTGTATAGATGTTGTGCTGAGGAAGTCTGCTGCACGTAAAGATAAGAGGCACTGTCAGTACAAAGGAGTATTAGAATATCATACACAAAATGGAGACCCATAAGAACTGTGAGAATAAAAGTAAATAAAATTTATTAGTATGAAAAGCAGATCCATGCATATACAAAACCCTAACGCTAACTTCTGCAAAGTGAGAACTCATCCAGGGAAGGCTTTAGGTGTACAAGTTGATAATAAGGTGACTATGAGCCATAAAAAGGCTCCATGCACAGTCCTGGTCACTCATGCTCAATACAAAACCAACCAAACAAAAAAACCCACCTGATGCCGAACTTGGTGAAGAGAAGGGCCGCCAGGCACGCCAGGATTTCAGAGCCTTCCTCATAAGAAAAAAAAAATAAGGTAGGCTCCCTTAAATAAGTCATCCAAAGCTGAGACCATTTCATAAATATGCCAGGAAGGTAAACAGCATGGGGGGAGAAAAGTTACTTCAAGAAAGGTTGAATATGAGCCAAAGAATTTGTGGCTATAAAATTACTCTGAACATGCTGAGAGTTCATACTGGGGCGGTCAGGCCTGGGGTAGTGGGAAGGTAGTGAAGTGTCCCTGCTGACTCTTGATGTTCCTTCCAGCTGTGTGCTTTTAAGAGTGCTTGGCATCATCCAAAAAGGAGAAAGAGCCCAGGTAGTTTAGCAAGATGCGCAATAGTCCAGCTTTGTGTGGACTTTGGAAACAACGCCAAATCGGTATGTCTAAGGGGGAAGCATGCTTACCCCATATCGCAGCAGCTAGTAAACAGAAACATCACTTGCCTATGGAAAGAGAGTGGTGTTGACTGAACCTTGCCTTTACCCCACAGAAAAGAAGCAAACCCGAGAAAATAAAAACAAAATGCAGGAAAGAAGCATGTTCTGAACATGCTGAATAATAAAGTTAATTTGCATAAATAATCAGCACTGCAAACGCATACAAGCATTCAGCTACCACACTATTCATAAGGGAAAAATTGGGCCCAAAAGCTTTGATTTGTCTTGAGCTCCTCCCCTGTAGTCAAGAAATGAGCCTTTTTTTTTTAATGCTTTGTAACTAAGAACTGAATCACTGATTTAAAAAAAAAGAAAAAAAAAAAAGAAAAAAAAAAAAGAAAAAAGTATCAGCAGCTCACATACTAGCACTCATTACTGTACTCTTACAGTACTCACTGGGCAAGCGATGGGATTTTTCACATAATATGTATAGTCTTATTTATTTTGTGTACTTCCATGAGTGTGTGCCTGAGTAGCTAATACAGACAGGCCAGAGCCAAATCCCCAGATTCAGGCACTTCTGAGCTGTGGAGTGTTCAAAATCCAAATCAAGGCTTTACAGCTTGAGCCCTTCTCTAATATTTATTCAGATTTATGATAAATGTAGTACTTTAGAGCTAATTCTTGTTCATAATGTAGCCGTTGTTCAGCCGTGACTATAGTGTATGAATATCACACATTTATTGTTGAGCCTGTAGACATTTAAGCCTCTGTGTTCTTCAGGGCTTTATTTATTTATTTACACCTTTGCTTGTTTGATAGATGGCAGCAGGTAAATGTTTCCTAACTGGGGACGTCTCATTAGTTTTCGCTTTTAGTATAATCTGTCATATGACAGCAAATAATAGGGTATTTTTGCACATTTATGTGACTGTAGTGTGTTTTCACTTACAGCTTATTGTGTTTTCACTTAGAGCTGCTTCTGTGTTTTCACAGGTGAGGTGATCTATAAATATAACCTTACCCTTAAATATTATCCTCAAAGAAAATGCGTTTATACTGCAACAGAGCCCTACCGTCTTGTCATTACAGCCCCACTGTTTTCGAAGAAGCAAGCTTGTTCTGTGATATAGAAGGTGGAGACTGGGAAGCTGGCTCTGCTAAGCCTTGCCTAATGCAAACTGCTTTAGTATGCACATCACATCATGCCGGCTATACTGCAGGGAGCAGGCAGTTATCGCACAAGCGTGCATCCTCAGAGCCAGGATAAACACTCCGTTACTCTCCCTCTAAACTGCTCTTCTGGGAGGGAGAGAAAATAAATAGGGAGCGAGAGAGGCATTTGAAGTAACCTTTTTAAGGAGGAGGCAGCAGCCAATAGGACCTGTCTGTCTTTTTTTTCTTTTTTTTTTTTTTCTTCCCCACTTCTTACTAGAGAAATTCGTGTTACCTCAGCAATTAAGGAGAAGAGCCAGCATCTAGGGTTCCAGGCTGTGAGGGGGAGTAGCAACTTGCACCAGGTAGGAAGCCCTTTCAACATCCTCTTTAATTCATGCAGCTCAGTTACTACTTGCTATGTTACTATATGGTGGCTGACTTCTGGAGACCTTGAGTCTGCCAGCCACCATTCCCCGAGTGAGAGAGACCTTGGGGAGCTTTAATTGCCAATGACCTTCAGGGTATTTCTTGGAAAGACACTGGTACTTAGTGCTGTAAAGTAAAGCAATCTATACTTTAGTCTGACTGCTTAGAGGTGTGCGTTTAGCATCAGGATGCAGCTGGGTGAAACTGCAGCTGTTACCCGTCTACGAAACCATGTCACAAATGAGTAAAAATTAGCCATTTTATCATAACTGAAGCAGCTGCTCTCCATTTTTAGCAACATGGCTGTATTACTTTCCAAAACTTATTACCATAAATTCTTTGTGTGCTGGAAAGTAAGCAGATATGCTTTAGTGTATTCGAAGTTATTTTGACAGTTATCTACTATATTTTCATAGTCGCTTATGCATATTTTATCAAGACTTTTCTAAACTTTCCTGAGGCAGCTGCATCTTACATGGCAGATGAATTTTCCTGCTAACAAATAATTAGTGTAATAATTGTAGTGAGCTAGTTACAATATTTGATTTACAGTATTGCCTACTGAGAGCCTGCGGGAATGCAGGCATCTCTTGCAATGTTTGAGGGCTGGCGTGGGATGGAGCCCTAGGTCACGTATGCTCATTTTATTTGCCTTAGTACTAAAGAAAGGCAGAGGGGAAAGTGAGGAGCAGGAGAAATCTGTAATTGGGCTTTGTGATCTTGTTGTGCTGTCTTTTCTTCCTAGTACTTTGTATTTGTGTTCATTCACATGAATGAACTGTTAGGTGATATCTGTTCAACCTTTTTGTTATGTGACAATAATGTGATATAATAAGTTTATTAAAAGCAAGAGTAGCATTTGCGTGCAATGAAGAAGTAAGTTCAGAGCTTAGGAGTCAGTCCTGCAAGGGTCACCGTGATGCCTGTGAGACTCTCAAAGTTTCATTGTTCGATAATTTAAGTTGCTGTCTTCTGAGCAGTAAGGGAGTCTGAGGCAAACTTCTGCAAGCTTTAACGTTCTCTTCTGTAAATCAGATCAGTGACAGTGAATTCTTAAGGGCAAAAAATATATATATAATTTTAAAAATGTAAGCAGTGGTGTGAGCAAGTATACCATGTCTAAAGATTCAGTTGCTTGCAAGAAAACCTGAAAATAGTGTTCAAAACAGTCAGAGCTTAGGCACCACTGCTGTAATAAAAAAATAAATACTGATAATAGTAGAGCTCTCTTGGATGGCTCTACCCGCACAACCTCCTCTTGTATGTAATTGCTCCATGCAGAAATAGCTCCATATATATTGTTTAAAGGTATCTTGTGACTCTTATCTGTAGGAAGAACTATCAGGGATGTCTAAATCCATAGCCTTTTTTTCTGATGAGCATAATGAAAAAAACAATTCTTAGAAAATGAGAATTATATCTGATAGTAATAAAACCTAAGGAGGTAAAAAAGAAATAGCTTTGAAAATTATAGCTGTGAAATAGAGGTGAGATCTAGTTAGTGACCGGGGTTGGTTAGAGGACCTGGCAGCAGGTGAGAAGAGTTTTACCCTCTGTTTCATCTGTTCTGAGAAATTCAATGCTTCAGAGAATTCACACTCAGAAACTACCAATTCAATTAGCAACTAAGATAGGAAGAAAACTGGAATGGGAAAGTGATGTCTTGAATTCTTTTATTTCTCTTGATATATGAAATATGTGATGAAGAAAATGATACCCATGCCCTTCTGGTTTTTTAACAGGTATACACTTGATGTAAAACTGAAGTGAATGATTACCTTAAAGAGAAAAAGGGGGTAGCAAGGGTAGTAAGTTGAACACTTTAATGCATATCACTAGAAACTCATAAAATTCAGGTTTCAGAGAAATTTAAGGCAAAGTGCAGCTGGTTGGTGGGGTGTTTTTTTGTGGTGGTTTTGTTTTGTTTTAAAACCTCCAGTCCAAACGTGTCCACCCTAGGAATATGTAAAATCCTCAAACATTCTCAAAAAAAAAACCCTATGAATTGACTCAGGCCTTAAATTTTGGCTTTCACTTCAGACTTTATTTTATTTATTAATTCATTGTCGCACTTCGTAGGTCTCTCTGAGAGAAAGGAATCATCAGAGAAGTATGCATTGGGATCTATAGATTTCTTAGCTGTGTATTGCTTGCAGGTTGCTACCTTTCTATGCCTCAGTTTACTCATATGTAAATACAGGTGTGGGCAGCTGCCTGTTTGGATACATATTGCAGATCTGACGTTTTTCCAGCTTACCCTCATTCACACTAGTGGTGCTTTATGCAGATTTGCTTTTTTGTGACTCTAGTTCACCTTGTAACTTATGAATTTGACTTTAATAATTTTTCTTGGTATGTTACCTGTTGCTCACCCTACTAAAAGCCTGCTTGAACAAACAAGTTTTCTTCATGACTAAAATTTGTTTTTCACTTATAAAACAGGTAGGAGAAATCCATTTCTGCTTCATCCCTACCCTGGAAGAGACTACCGTCACTGCAGATAGCTTAGTGGGGTTTGTGGAATGGCCCTGTCCCATTGGGGAATCCTGTTACCTTTAACGGGACCCCTCAGGAGCTCAAGAGTCACTGCTAGCAAGTCTATGATGTCTACATACCTGAAAGTATAGATCGGACTTACTGTCCCATAAATCTTATGATTGCTCAGCAGAAACGGTGCAATCGGTTATGCTGAGGTTTTTTTAAATAGAAAAACAGACTAATCGGACTACCAGAGGAATTACTAGCCGACATCCCTGTTTGTCACGCTGCAATGTGTGCGTACCCCCTTATGTCGGTGGCTTTGACCAAGGCTCCCTATCTCTCTATTAGTTCCCAGACCTGCCAGTAATAGTCCTTTCAGCATCCATGCGGTGGAGAACTGGGACTCCTAGTGCCACTGGAAATAAGATGAAGCAGCCTCAGATTTATTGCAAGGGTCTTATCTGTTGACATATGAAAGAAAAGGTCCCGCTGTAGAAGTACAAGTAATTCATGTCTCTTGGTGCTTTTTGACGCTTTACTGCATCAAGAAATTAGCCTGACTGGAGAGTATGTTGTTAGTATAAGGACTATCAAAATGCAATGTATGAAATTCCAGGTGTTGATATAATTCTGTATTATTATGGGTCCCCAGCATGGCCATTATCTTTTGATCTAGCTTTAGTTAATTTTAATAAGCTCCTTGGTTTCTGGAAGCAAAACACTGAACACACAGTCCCAGTAATGTATGACAACTCTGCAAATTTATACACGCGGATTTCCAAACAACCTCACAGTATGCTTTTGAGGGGCAAGGGCTGCACAATTAGACTGAACAGCCATGGCCACGCTCAGGTATGTATTCTTTCTACTGTGAGCATGAACGAGAGTATGAGACTAGATTTTCCTTTTTCCACTGTCAAGATATTCGGTAATGTTTTTCCAAATGAACACATTGAAGACAATCAGGGACTTTTGTACTTTGTTTTCTGTGCACGCAAGGGATTAGAATTAATGGTTGAACTCAGGGGATCAGGATTAATGGTAAGGCTGACTAACATGACTACTGTTGGACTTCACTGCCAACTTTAAGAAAATAGTGAGTTACTTAACAGCACACAACTTTTGAGATTTATTTAGGCAATAATCCCCAAGAAACCAATCATTACTAGCAATTAACTGCTGTTTGTTGGTTGCTGGACCATTAACGTTCTAACAAACTGACTGTTAACTAAAGTAACAGCAAGAGCAGATTCTGAGGTGGGTATTTGCTCTGACTGTGTGTTTCATGTGACGTAACTTCTTTATCTGTCCTGCACTTTTTTAGCAGCTAGGGACTCATTAAATAATTTCTTCCCTGATAGTGCCTTTTGAAGCTATGTGAAAAGGCTGTGATGTTGGAGCTGGATTTGTAATACCTATAAGGCCGTACTTTAGACAAAATGTGGGGCTTTTGTTATTTTTTTTCCCCTGAAACTTTATTGCTGCTTTTTTTAAGACACTTTATGCAATACTATTATTTAAATAATAATTTTAAAAAACCCCAAACTTACCTGACTATTTTTATTTCTTTTTCTAAATGAAATTATAACTTTGAATAGAAACTCATCCCTGGTCTGATTCTATCAGTCCTGGTAGCGGTGTTTAGCACAAGGAAGTTCTTCTGATATAGGTCATTCTTAGGATAGGCAGAATTGGAAAAAAATATCCTGGGATGTTTTGGCCTTCTCATTATCCTCAGCCTTGTTCAGAGTTCAAAATTGAAAGCAAAACTGAATGGTGAGAGACCCAGAAAATAAACTGGAAGCTGAACACCTGCTACTTTAATAAGTTTATTTTAAATTTCCAGGTTTATTTAATGTTGTATTTCTATTTCATTGTTTTACTTTTCAGTGGCCAGAAAAAAAGAGAAAGAAACAAGCTAAATAATGTTATTTCTTTTAAAGTACGACAGCTGTTTTATCTCTGTGGGCTTTGCTTGCTTGATCTAGAAATCGTCAATAGCTTAGGGTGCAAGTGTGCATGTGTTGACTTTTCATTAATGGAATTGAGGTGGGCAGCTCTACTAAGGCTGATTAGAACCATCACAAAATCTGCCATGCTACAATGAAATGAGGGGAGATGGATTTAGGTCAGTATCTAATGAGTCCCACATGATGGCAGCGGAAAAAATAAACCCTCAAAAGTTAAATATGTAATCTGAGTAATTTAGAATAAAAAAAAAAACCACCAGATACTGGCTTACAGGAATCTTTAGTCTGAATCTTACCTAGTACAGAAAATGATACTATTTTTCCAAATAAAAAGGAAATACCAGACAAGTACTTGTACCATATAGGGCTTAAAAAACCCTGAAAACACAAAACTTGTTAGCTTTTAGTATGTGTTTTATGAAAACATTAATCAGCCTTTGTACAGTTCACAAGCTTTTATTTTTATATTTATTTTAAGCAACTGGGCAGTGTCAAGGTTGATGGCTTTTTGCAGGGCTGGTAAAATTTGTCAGGATTAAGCTTCCTTATTGGAGAGCTGCAAGGGAGGTGGAGAGATGGGAGAGCGATTTTTATTGTATCATAGTGCGTTAGTTTGGTACAATAAATGTCGCTCTGAAGTACCTCTTTGGATTATCCAACTTATTGTTGGAAGTACGGGGGGTGGAGAGAAGGAGGATCGTTCTGTTCAGCGCCCTACCTAGTGAGATGTACAGCAATTTGAAGTCACCAGTAAAGAAGTAAAAGTAAGCAACTGAAATTCTGAGAAAGAAATGATTTTTGTGAAGCGGCCATGCTGTTGGGTGTATTTTCCTTCCGAGCTTGTTCTTTACTTCAGTGTCAATCAGACTGGTGCAAATCTCTTGGAGAAGGTAAACACCATTAAAGAGAAGCAGTAAAGGTAAAAAAGTTGTTCTTACAGTAAACATCTTTATTTTGTGATGTTCTTTCTTAAAATGACAGCTATTTAAATGAAATAGGTTTTCCTAGTATAAAATATATCCATCAAGCTATTGACATTAGTGCTTTGTTGAACGCGAGGCATGCCCCGGTGCTCTGGAGCGGCTGGTACCTTTATTTACATTTGCCTACAAAACACCTGCCAGGTTTAACATCAAACCACAGCATAACATAGCGAGATCTTTACGCCTGCAGAAATGAATGACAGGCTTCTGTTTTCTCTTGCCAGGAAAAAAGAATACTGGTGTAAGATACTAAAACAGAAAAACAGTTTGCACAGGACAAAACTAATTTGGCTTTATTAATACTTTATCTGTAGACATTCTAGAAATTAGAGAGAACAGACATTACTCAGCATATATAGGTAAGGATATCAGAACCCGACTTTCAAACGAATTGTGACCTTTAAGTACCCAAATATTTGAAATTAATTGTTCTTTGCTATATTAATATCAAATTATCATCTAGGATCAATATTTTTCATAGGTGACCATAATTCAGGCAGAATGACAGAGGAATTACATGTTGCTCTGACACGAAACTCAAGCAGTTCAGTGTGATTTTATCGCAACAGAAACCAAAGGTCAACTGCTTGGAGCTGAATTATTGGCTGTGTTGGGGTTCTGGCCCAGTATTCACCATCGGGTGCTGCTGTAACCATGCAGAAGAACAGCTGCACTTGAATCTTTCCCCCTGTTAACCAGGAAAGTTGCCCAAATATTTAGTTGAGTTTCCTAAAAAGCTACCTATAAGGTAGCCTCAACATGAGAGATTCCGAACTCTGGTCCATCTTCCCATCCTATCCCCAGACACAGCATGCCAGTGTTGTGTTTCTTTCCTGGCATGGGGTGTAATGCCAGCCTCCCAGGGCATCCCAGCAGCTGTAGGGTTTGTCTAGATTCATAAGACATTGAACTCTCTCTAGATGCTTTTAGGACAGTATTTAAAAAATACTTATTTGTACTCTTCCCTGCAAATGGCCCTTGAAATACACATTGTGTTTAGAACTTATAGACTTAAAGAAG
Organism: Fulmarus glacialis; assembly: GCF_000690835.1. Taxonomy (NCBI): domain Eukaryota; kingdom Metazoa; phylum Chordata; class Aves; order Procellariiformes; family Procellariidae; genus Fulmarus; species Fulmarus glacialis. Next base: position 110,189 of record NW_009197039.1, read on the forward strand.
GGACTGTCATTTTTACCAGAGACCAGTGCGAGGTGGGAGGTAAGTAATAAATAATAGCGATGTGAGATGACATCTTCTTTGCATGCTATGTCCTTGAGTAACATCGTTTCTCTTAATACACAGGAACGTCCAGTGGGTGATGTAGATCAAATGCAGTTATCGTCAGCTTACTTGCAGAAGCTGCTCTTGGTGGCAAACTGCTGGTTTGGGAGAGTGTGATGACTTGGAGTCCAGTTGGGTTTGCAGTATTGGCAGCTTGGGCAGTAATTTGTTGCCTTATGAATACACACATTATGGAAAGGATGGAATTCTTCACCTGCATTTAAGCCAACACCACCGACATCTCTGACACTCTGTTCGCTCAGTTTCTACTTCTCCTTAGTGGCCGCGTCACTACCGTATCGGTTTTGTATGATGCTGAAATTTCCCAATTCATGCAAAAGGGACCTGGGTATCTGCACCCATGCCAATAGCACAGGAGACCTTCCCATGTTGCTTTGCAAAAAAGCCAGTGTCCTGTCCTAGCGTTAGCTGGTTTTCCCCAATGCTGCTCCACGCGGCAATTTGTTTCCAATCAATGTTAGTATGTATGGAAGTCTGGCACTTTGGCTAATCATGGGGCTAGTGATGAAACCTGGCTTTCTCAGGGGCACTCGTTTAGGTATGAGGAGGTAAAGAGCGGTGAATGGGGCTCAGCTAAGCTTCTGAGAGAGGGAGAGAAGCCATGTTTGAATGTTGTAAACCTGGCCAAAGAATGAGTTTGAGAGACATTGGTATAAGTATCTCTGAAATTCTGAGCATATTCCGTTCTTTTGTTTTGTATACTTTATTCCTTGAGAGCCCTTAATTAAAAAATACATCAAAGAAGTTATCAGTAGTTACATTCAGAATTTCATTTTGTATATAATTTATCATTAAAGGCATCAAAGCAAAGCCAATAGGTATCTGAAATAACAAATGCATGGAATATTTTATTTTTTGCCTATAGTTTGTGTACTTCTATCCTCGGTGTACAGTGGCGTATCCCACAAAGTCTTCTTTCATGTCTAAGGCAAGTGATTACTAGTCAATGCTTTTCTTGCGAATGTGGGTTTTGTAAAGATGTCTCAGTTTGTATTGACATTTGATGAACTATACACTTAGAACAAAAGTAAAATATTAAGAAAAAAGCAGGTGCAGGTGCCAGAATGCCCTCAGGAGAAAAAGAAGGAATGGTATCTTTTAGGGCACGGGCAATGATAGATGTGTTAGTTGCAAATTACTCTTTTTGGTGGTTACCAAGTAGAGAATACCAAGTCCCTGTCATTTATGCCTGTGTGTGATTTTTTTCCTTCCTTTTTTTCTTCATTAAGCACATGCTTATAAACAAGTGTCCTATAGAATAAGCTGACAGGAAATAGCTTGAGTAGCCTGAGACATTAAACATTTTTTACTGCCATGACTCTTGGCAATTTTTAAGAGATTGAGTATTCCAAGAGTTTGTTTCTCTTTCTGCAGTAAGTCTGAATAGTCTTTCTTCATGTGTGTCTTTCCTCTCTGAAATTATATTAGACAATTTGATAGGCAGCTGTAATATTTAATTGTTAAAAAACTAAATATATAGTATTATGCAGAGAAATAAAAATGAGGTTTTTTTAGATCTCAAAATTATTTGAAGGCAATTCTTCCAATTATGTGTATGAAGAATGTAACAAAACCAGAGGAAAAATTTAAAAAGTATAAAAAAGTCTGTGCTTACCTTTTAAGACTATTTAGATTTTCAGAATCTGTGTTCACATTACAGTCTTTGGAACTAGCAGGTTTGGAGTTTGTTGTGATGCTGGAAGAGTTTTGCTATTAGACTCGGGTGAATCCTCTGGGAGGCTCTTGGAAGAGCTCTAATTCTCCCACTTTGCTGTCAGTTAATTACACTCTTACTTAAAGTTCATGAAGTTGGAGTAATTATTTTGAAATGTTTTGAAGCTACATTGACATTTTGAGCAGTAACACAATATACGAGAATAGTCCAGCGAGTGCCATGAGTTGAGGAACTGAGATTCTTAGATGTTCTGTAACCTTTTAGGAAAAAAGGTGTTACGAATTGGTGTATAAGTCTGCATCGTGTGTACCTTGTATCCTGGCAAGGGTGTTCACTGGGTGAATCCACGCTGCAGTTTACAGGGGAAGATCAGTGTAGATGTGTCCTCCATCCTCCCCAAATGACATGTGGTCAGAGTGAGTATCGAAGGGGACACCTAAGTCCATGGTAAAAGGCTGTGTGTCCTTCACGTGTGTTTCTAGAGGAAGAAGGATGCTGAGAGGCAGAAGGGACAAGATGAAATGATTCTCACGGGGTTCTGGTTTTTTGTTATGCAGCACATTGGGAACACCTGCTTCCACATTGATTATTTTTGTACTGTGTAACAGCAGAATGACTGTTTCACTAACGTTTTCCTGCGGGATAGAAATGGACTTCTGAATTTCAAAACATTGTTTTATGGTTGCTTAAATAAACCCAAGGGCAAAAGTGACAAGTAGTTTCTGTGCTTTTTATCTCCCAGCTAAGGAGTAAAAGGATCCTTCTCCACTCTTCATTCTTGCTTTCATTATTGCTGGTTGTATGGCTAATGTTTCTGAAGTCCTGGTGTGTATCAATTGCATTATTTTCTAAATATTTCCAAGCTGTCCTGTAAAATACTATGAAAACAGTTATTCTCAAGATAGGTCATAATTCAAGCCTTTCAGCCGGAAAACTCAAAAGCAAGAGGAAAAAACCCCTAAGAAATAGATTTCTTTGTAACACAGAAAGATTAATCATCAGGGGTAGGCCAAGACTTCACTTCATTTTCATGGGGTTAGCACCGGTTTGTTCATAACTCAAATTTATATTTCAGTTTTCTGGTGTCCTGGAGCTAGGATAAACATGCATCTTTCTCTAAACTTAAGTTAAGAGGAGGTTTCAAGTGCCATAAATTGATAAAGGTTAGACTTGTCTTTAGAGGTATACAGTTTTCGTTGGGGTAACTTCTTCATGATAAATGAAGAAGCTGCTCTGTATCCGGTAAATGTGTTGCATCAAATCATACCTGGCTAGATCTCCAAGCAAGAGTTCACACTACGCACCATGTGTGGCCATGTCACGTCAGTTCTGCCGCTTACAACTGCGCTGGTGTAAAGTTTTAAGTATGATTACTTTGGTTTAGGCAATATTATGTATGGAGATCATCAGAAATATGAAAAAATATATAAAGCATCTGATACCTTGGGTAAGTAAAATGCCTAGATGTCTGTGAAAACTCCGGTAGTTTTTCAGAAAGACCAACACGTTCTTGAATATTGCTTCAAGTACTTCAAAGTCATGGCAGTAATGATACCCGTTACTGCAATCTCTGGAGACAAACTGAGATTACGCCAAGAGGACAGCAGTGGGGCTACATGCAGGTCCCTCAAGAATTGCTGCTGGTATATCTTGTTTTAAAATTTCAGTAATTCCCTTGAAAAAAGAAATTAGCAAAAGCAATTTTTCTGATGCCCACAAAGTTTGTGGGCCCTGTCACACGGGGAGTTTAGAATACCATATAGGAAGAATAAAATGACCTTGAGGACTACGGTAATAGTAGCTGAATGAAATTCAATAGGACAAAGTGCAAGATCATGCACAAAAACAATACATTTCTGTTATAAACCAGGAGCTCGTTAATTGGAAATGACGGAGGAGGAGAAAGTCACAGGATGACTGCAAGCCGCCAATGCAACACATCAATGAAAAGGGCAAATACAATCTTAGGTTGTGCCAGATGAGATATTTGCATCAGCAAAGGAAGTAACAAATACCTACACTAGGTCCTGCAGAAACCATAATCTGGGATGTTTTTAATAGTTCTCTTTGCCTGCTTTTAATTAAGGTGAATTCAAACTGGAACAGGTGGAAAGAAAGGTAACTAGGATGTTCAGAAAAATGAGAATTCTTTCATAAGATGAGAGACTAAGAGACTTTGTTGTGTTTAGTCGAACCAGATAAATTTATCAAAAGATGAGCAGTAAGTTAAAGGGTGATATAAATATATTTAAGATGGAAATAAATGTGTCTGGCTCTCAGAAGTGTGATATTCTGGAGCTGATTTTAACGGTGGTCAAAAAAACCTACCCAGCCTTTGGGCTGGAGAAATCCCTTTTCTTAAAGGAGAAAATCTAACCTGCCTGTCAGTGATTGAAGGGAGCTAGCCTCAAGAGCAATCATTTCCAGTTCTTCTAAGCATTTAACAGGAAAGGCCAATATTGAAATCAGTTTAATAATTCTATAATTCAGATACTGCTAGGTTCATATGTGGTTCAATCTCTATTTACTTGGATTGTAATGAAGATGGGAGAAATCAGCATAAATCAAACTGCTGGAACAGCGTTGTCAGACTGGAAAGAGTTGCAGTGTTGTAATGGCATTGATAATGCAGCTTATGCTCACTGACATATTCTTTTTTTATTCTGTCTGTAAGGACATATTCTGCGAATATCTTCCTGGATATTTGTTCAGCTAAAATATTGGGTGTCAATCTATTTTTAATCTGATTTTCCCAAATCCCATGGCTTAGATCCAAGTGGGCCACATGCTAATCACAAATAGAGGCTTGAACTCCTGCCACGTAAACAGTTCTTTACTTGAAAATTTGCCTTAATGTATTAAGACTCCCATAAAATTGTGATCTCTCCCATCCTGCTGATCTGAATTTTTAGCTTTGTAGGTGTTGGGTGGTTGGTTTTTTTTTTTCCTCCTCATAATGCACTGAAACTAATTTCTTGCTGTTCTTGGTGTTGGCTACTTCCCCTTTGCTGAGCTGAGTTCAACTTTGGAAAACAGCATCCCTTCTCTGGTGTGTGAAATCACTGGGCATGAAACAGGAGGAGTTGCTTTGTCTGAACAGTCCATCCAGTACAGCAGGGGAGAGCTGGCTGGGAAGAAAAGTGAAAAAGTGAAAACTGTGAGTGACAAATGCAAAGCAGAAACTGGGATGAAGAGAGAAAAAACATGAAGACAAAAGGGTTGACAAGGAAAAACAGGGAAAGGGAAAATATTAGTAAAAGCAAGACTAACACAAACATGGCAAATCACCCCTTTTAAATATTCATTTAGGCTGAAAAGAATTCCTACAGAGTAAAGCCGTATAAATTTTGATTTTTACTGCAAAGTTTGTGGTAGAGCTAAATATTACATAGCTAGAACTGTATGCTAGCTTGCTCCTGAGAAGTATCCAGTGCTCTCACTACACTGAAGGAAGCTTGAAATCACACACTCATATGTTTAAGGCTATCTTTAAACCCAGTCTGAAGCCTGGTCTCCACAGGCTTTTTTGCCACCTCAGATGTTTGATCTTACTGTAGCCATTTCCAGTTTTTCCATGATTGCTCCACACCCAAGGGTGTTCTGGGTTGGAAGTAGCCATCTTGCCAGGAGACTCTCCCAGGTGAGGAGAACCCTTCCACAGCTGATATTCTATTTCTTACAGGAGTGTTGTGCTGTTGGAGTGGGAAAAGGTGTATGGGTCTGCTGACAGATTAGTGAGCCCCAAAAACCAAATGTTCTGATTTCATTTAGCTCTTGTGTTGTACTGTAATATTACCTCATTCCTTCCCAAGCCTTCACTTTGGGATCCACTTACATCAATGTAAGCTCAGTAACCGTGGGAGAACCTCTTTTATTCTTTCACTTGTACAATACTTGTGGCAGAGAGCATCTCTCTCAGATCCGCCTGTCTGCGTACATCCAGGAGATAGCAGTAGACATTTATCCTTTTATTCTACAATGCCTGAGGGTACTGGAGTAGCTCTGAGAATAGATAATAACTGAAGTTCCTCAAATACTGTCAAATGGTAATTGTGGGCTTAAATTGTCATTTTATTGTCTCAGAGCAGTATTGCTGGAAGGGAATTCTTAGACCCATCATGCCCATGTACAGAACTCTTTTCTTCTCCCCCCTCCCCTCAACTTGAGTTTTCGCTGGATTATATTTTCTTCGCCTTCAGTATCAAGATTTGTTTACCTTTGATTTTGCTGCTGAATTATTGGTTGTACCTAGTCAAGGGACAGCATTTAGGCAGGCAATGGTGAGGAGCAAAGATGTTTTCTTTTAGAGTGTGTGATTGAAGGTAATCACAAAGTAACTTTTTACAAGAAATAGTCTTATTCCAGAATGATAGTCCATTTTGCTTTTTTAAAATTTGTCCTTATGTTGACTGCACACATTTTCTTCTGAAAATGGAAGCCAAAGCAGGAATAATTTTCTATTGCATACTTTCTAATTCCAGTGATAAGAAGGCGATTCCTGCTTTAGTGGAAAGTAACCTTGTTCTTTGTCTTCAGAAGATAAATATAATGTATCTCTGCAGCAGAATCAAAGGCTGATACAAAACCAAAAAGAACCCCCAACCCCTCCAAGTGTGTTCTCAAAATAGAATTATTGCGAAGATAGACTTGATTTTGTTGGCAGCTTGAATACTTAAGAAGAGGTAGCAAGTAAGGAAGTCTTGGGTTTTGGGAGAAATATTCTAAAATAATAATTTAAAACTTCAAATTCCAGTATTCTTCCTTGAAGCTTGAAAATTCTACTTTTTTATACCATAATGTAGAGACTGTATCATGTAGAAAAACTAAGCACTGTAACGGATTTAGTAGGAGATATATACTTCTAGCACGTTCACTATCAGAAAAACGTGTGATTATAGAAGACTGAAGGAATAGAAATGACTCTTCATATCTGTCACCTCTTCTCACATCATTCAAAATCTCTGCCTGTGCCTCATAAAGAGTTTTAGTTCTTCTCTATTAAGAATCTATAGCTCGAATCACACAGCTGACAAACTTTCATATAAATTTATCTCGCAGAGTATTGCTTGAATTGATTTAGGATAAAGTGTCTTACTTCAGAGAGACATGGGTCTTAACCTGTGCTTTTTGAAGTAATTATTTTTGCTGCAGGTGTGAAGAATACATAGTTGTGTTAAAATGTGACAGTTTTATAAGCCACAATGATGGTGAACATGGGAAAAAAATAAGTCCAAAGACAAGGTTCAG
>NW_009197039.1:117269-136013 GCF_000690835.1 Fulmarus glacialis
CGTTGAGGGCATCCTGACTGACTTTACATTAGCTTTACATTAGCTGAGGGCCAGACTGACTTTACATTAGCTTCAGGGACAGTCTTACTGGTGCTAGAATAGACTCCTGTTGGGAGATATTGGTCACAGTCACAGATGAACTGCTGGAAAACATCTGTGTTGGGTTCACACAGACTCCGTGAGCTGCTGGTGCCAAACAGTCGTGCTACAGAACTGCAGGGAAAAAAAAAGCAAGAGATGACTAGAATCGCAGCCAAATGCCAATATACCTTATTACTTTTAATCTTTTCAGAGACATAAAAAATACATTCAGTAGAGCCAGTTTCTTGCATTTTTTGTTAAGGTATGTGAACTTGTTAATGAGGACCCAATGCAGAAAGGAGATGAATGCAGAAAAAGAAAACAAATGTCATGACAACAATCAAGGTGTTTCTTGGACTTTTCAAAGAGCACTTTCCTTGACCCTCTTGAAGCACATAATTTATTACTGAAAAGTGAACTCTGTTCAGCAACACTGTACATCAGGCTACTTATTTGCAAGTTGGAGTGCTGCTCTTATTGCTGTATGGGACTTGGGTGCTCTCAGGGTTGCAAGAAGAGCGAGCTGTAGCCCCGAAGTTTACGGTTATCTATGGCAGTTGCTCTCAGGGAAAACCAAGGGCTCTGGGGCTGCCCCGAAGGGGAAAAGAGAGGTAATGTCTGTTGCAGAAACTGCTATTGTACTGTTTGCTGCTGAATCTCTTTGTTTATTCCTCTCCTTTGTTGCAGCAAGTGTTCCTGCTATGCTAGCATTTGTGGCATCTGCTCCTGTCACGCTGACTCATTTACCTTGGAGATAAAATGAAGCAGAATTGCATGTTGGTAGCGGCAGGGAGGAGAGCAGTGATTCTCAGCTTTATTTCTTTTTGTTTCTCATTGAGCTCTTTTCCTCATTTGTTAATTCTAGTAAGCGTTCTCCATATGCATTTAGTATTTTCACATATGTTTCTGTGTATATTTAATTGTCTACAGTAGACTCTTTCCATCTTTTCTTCCTGCTTCTTGTGTCAACTGTCTGTTTAGATTTTAAGCTACTCAAAAAGAGCCATTTCTTTGTGTGTACTTCCACACAGCATCCAGTAAGATGCAACGCTGCAGTTAATTGGAGGCTCTGAATAATCTTGCCATATAAAAAGTATAATTACTGATAGTACTCGTTGTATTTTTTTAAATGTCACTTTCTATTCAGGGAAAATCACAGCAAGGAACCTAGTTCTTATCAATAACCACTCTTCTTAATGCGCCTGTGTGGATTCCTACAACCCACAGAGAAGAAAGCTACCAGCAGATAGCGGTGTAACCGTAGTATCTCTGCAGCTGACACTTTAACAATGCCCCTATTTTTGTGCTAGTTATAAAATCTCATTGTTCATGCTATTGGGAAGATTTTTAGGCTATTCTGTATAGAGAAGTTAAGCTTTATGAAGGTAAAAAGACAAAAATAGGAATGCTTCCTTCCTGAAGCATACTCTGCAAAGGCATGTCGCCTGTGAAGGCTGTTGTCCAGAACACCGTATGAATGATTTACTGGTAAATGCTGTGTCTTTGTAGCAAGACTCTAATATTTTAGAATAGAGTTTAGCCTCAGGAACTGTTCATTACTGGTTGATCTTTATCTTAGTGATTTGTAATCTTAGTTTTGGTGTAAAACGCGGGTACAATTAGTTTTTGTAATGATTATGATTTTTGTCAGCAAGTAGATGATATAAAGTATGACTTAACCTCCGAGTCTTACATTACTTCGCCATTTTTTTTTTTTAACTTTAAAACAAAAGTGCTTTTTTTTTTAAAGGATTTATCTGCGTTTTTAGGTCCTGTTTCTTAATACCTAGGTTTCAGCGGTTGTACTTCAAGCATTTGTAATTATACTAAGAATGGAAATAACAAAAACCCCATGGCAAATGCCAAGTTTTCTTAGTAAGTTTGTACTTAATAAAAGTTGCTCGTTCCACAGTTAGCACCTGCTATCTTCAAAATACGTTAGTGCTAGACACCTTTCAGAGATGAGATGATGTACTTTCCCTGAGAATTGCTGCTATGAAGTGTTTAAGATAAATGTGAATCTGTCTTCCTGTCCTTTTTCATGACAGCAGCAATAGGAAAGCGCCAATCAGTTGGTTAATGAATCTGTGTGATAACTTCATGACTCTTCATTTTCTCCTCCTCTGCCTGTGCTTTTGGCAGTTCTAGAGATGTTAATCTCTCAACATTTGCTCAGGAGAGGTCTGCGTTTGAGAGAGGTCTTTACATGCTCTACCTACAAAAGACCAGTGCGTCAAAAGGCACCACCGTTAATCTGATGTGTCTCTGATTAATTCCGGCGAGTCCACTCGCCCGTCCCCGGAGCTGTCACCCTTGCTGTTCTGAATCTACCACTCAGACGTCACTTTGGGTGTGATAACGGCTCCATCATCCCTGGCCCTGCTGAGCTGCTCTTTGTGCATCCTCTGTGCCAGTCCCAGCTCAGAGCCAGGTTCTCCGACTTGGTCTCTTGGGCGGTTGGGCTTTCGCTGTGCGGGGCCGGGGAAGGTGAGCCACTGAGGTTAAACCCCGCAGCTTGGGCAACACGAACACCCTTGCTTCTAATTCTCTAGTTTTGCCTCTGTTTTCCAATTTCGGATGTTCATTTTAAGATGGCAATGATTTGATACAAAACACTCTTTGGCTGTACTTCAGGATTCAAAAAGTAGTCTACTTTGGTGCTTCTATCTTGCTCCTTTGTGGCATTACATCCACACGGAAATGCCTTTTTGTTAGCACACTGTCACCCAGGGCGTGACAACAGGCACAGTTTTTGTGTTTGCATACGGTATAAAGCGATCCTTGGGTCACGGAGTTAAGGGATTTTCTTTTTAAATAACTCTGTCTCTGAGACGTTAGGTAGTCTTCTGGTCTTCACTTCTGGATTGGCTGACAGTTCCTTGTAAGAGTTTTGTCTGAAAAATCTAGTGATACTTAACTAAGTCAATCGTCAGTGACAATGAGATTTATGATAGTTGCAGGGGGAGAAAAGGCTGGACACTGATTGTAGTAGTGAACTATTTTCTCACGTCCATGTGTATTTTAGTTGTGCATTTCCTCACCATCTTATCCTCATGTATATTGAAAAACAAAAACCCACTAATGCTGGAATGGGTGTAAAAAGGGGCAAAGATCAAAGATACGGAGCAGCTTGGGAATGAGACAACAATGGGAGATGTAGGACTTGTCTGGAAAATTATGAGTAACAGAGCAAGTGAGTCAAGGGTAACTGTCCACTCTTTCACAGACTATAAGAACTCCTTGAAGGATGATGGCATTTGCAAATGAAAACGTCAAGCAACGAAATTTAAACAAGCAAAACGAAGTCCTTTTTCACCAATACTTTAAACTTCTGGTTCTCTACTGTACTATTTAATGTGTGAGATGCAAAAGTTTATACAGATTCAGAAGGTGATCAAAGAACTTAATGAAAACCCAAATCTGCTGAAGACTATCAAACCCAAAGGTGTAATCTCTGAGTTAATCTAATCATGAAGCTAAAACCTAGAAAGCTTTTTTCACTTTTTGGCAAGACTTCCTGTGGACAGCAATATTGCATTGCTTAGGAAATGCTGTTAATGGTTTGATATAAAAAAGGACAATTTTATTATCTTGAAATGAAATACATGAAAATAATCCTGATTTTTCTCTCTTTAGAAAATCAATAGTTTTGGATATTCCTGTATATAAATTGAGTAGTGGTTAATGGCATTAGGGAGAATATAAGTACTGAAGTTGGAAAACCATTCTTTCACGGTTGGTTTTGGTTTTTTATATTTTTTTTAATGTGTTCATGACTGTTTATACTCCTTGATTTTCATAATAATTGGTCTATTATTACAGTGAGTCAAACCATAGTGCGTAGATATGATCAATGCATGCTCTGTAGAGAAAATAATGAAGTAAAAATTAAAGTTTCTAATGATCTTGCTAATATTTTCATTTGTTACTCAGGTAAATTATTATACTTTTTAATTTCTGAATTCACTTGAATTAGCAGCATGGGTAATATTTTAAGCTTATAATGCTTTTCACATAAAACCAGAGCAAAACCAATTATTCTTTTCCTACTTGATACTGCCATCAATCTTATGGGAAGAAATTGTTTCTGCACTATCAAGATTTTTTTTTTTTTTTTAATTTTTGCTAGGCTGATGCAAAGTGTGTCACGGTATTTTATATCACAGTGCATATTTCAGTGATCAGGGTGGCATGGTTATAGCACTGTTGATGTTATTGTACTGCTGTGAAATGAATAAGTAAGGGCTGACAACTGGCAGAGAAATCGATATGTGCTCTTTTAAGGTAGTGCTCATTATTGCTGGACACAATAGACCAGAACTCTCTGTTAGTATCAGGAGACTGTTTCAAATGCCGCCAAGGTCAGAAACAATACACTACCTAGTATTTTAGCTTCCTTGGATAGGTGAGAAAACCCAACGCAGTGCAATCACACTCATTTGGCAGATCATTTCAAATTCTCATGAGTGAACATCTGCAGGTGTGTAAAGTTACTGGGGGGAGCACTTTCAAGTGCCAGTCTGTTCCCAGTGCTGCCCTGACTGGGGGTCCAGCTGATCTCTGTGGAGGGGGAAGTTGTGCTAACAAGGCTGAGGCACTTCTTCCCTTTATTCCCCCTCTTTCGGAGGCTGGGCACGTTGACCTTTTCACGGTTCGGCTCCCTCCTCTAAGTAGGTAATCTCAAATTTGTGTGACTTGAGTGTCCTCCTCGGACCCTTGCCTGCCTCTCTCCTCAGGAGAAGGCCAGAGACATTAGACGTGACCTGACTTCTGCGGGCAGGCCAAAGCAAGGCCCACCAGGGTTAACAGCTGAAGAGCGAGGTCTCTGTGCTAGAGAGGGAGAATAGTTGTGTGAAACCCTTAGAGTATTAAATAAATGCAAGAGCCTGTTTCAGTCTGGTCTTGGTAGACGGTTCTGCATAGCAATAGGACTGATGCTGTCCTGTTTACTGTGGCCAAGTAAGGAACGCCTGGTTCGAAACGTATAAACATACACGAAATGCATAGCTTGATGAAACGTTAAATGATTCATTAGTCAATGTCTTAAAAGGACTTTGGAAGTATGCTACAGAGGCGCTACATTTTAAAATAGGGTAATTTTACAGTAACACTTAAGCAGCTTTGAGAAAGAAAGCATAATTTTACTTGAAGATGCATTGTAATTTTCATAGTTTAGACAATAAACAGAGCATTGACCACAACAGCAGTAAAAGCCTAGAATAGTTAAAATTATGTCAGGTTCAACTTCTGCCAGCAAATGGTGTAACCCAATGTACAAACCCAAAGTACTATGTCAAATAATAAATAAAATAGAGCAAAACAGCTTACAATCACAAGAAGATTATGTTCTTAATGCCATAAGAATGGATAAATGTACTATTTTCTGCACTTGTACTCCTTGATACGTGAATGAAAATATACTTAAAGCAGTCCATGCATTAAAATTCCATGATAATTTATTCATAATACATATACTAAATTCAAATGCAATACAACCTAAAATTAATCCATTCTTCTTGGTAAACATTGTAATGCAAACACACAACACAGATACTGCAATTTAGCTTCTGACATGCGTCTTTACTACTTTTTATTATCTATGAATTATTTGCAAGATGCTTGAAACATGATTGAATGCAGGAAGCCGTTTCTATTTTGTATAGAATGTTCCTGAAAATAATTTATCTTGGAGCAAAATGTTAAGAATACCATGAAACACATCATATTGCTTAAAGCTAAATGCTAGAGATACATGGATCTCCTAATTGTTTTTCCTTTACAGTAATGCTCTGCTCTTTGTCAAGGGATTACTTTTTTAGGCACTAGGGAGCAACAGTTCTTCACTCTTCTGTTATCCATATTTTCTGCTCTTTCTGACTTCTCTAAACAGCAGTTATCAAAGAACAAGTGGAATCAACCCTGGAGTATTCCACAGCTGTTGCTTCATTTATGGCAAATGTCCCAGATATGCTAGCCATATTCCTGTTGTTGTTGTTATTTCAGGATCATCATAGTTGTTCTTAAAAGAGGAAAAAAAAAAAAAAAATCTTTTCTCAGAATGGCAAAAGAAAAGGTAAAACAACCAAATGATGCAAGTAATGGCTCGGTATTTTTCAGCTAGGTGTTTAACGTCTTTTATTCCTGACAACACTGCGAAGCTCTCGCAGATGCTGTTAAAGGGCCAGCCTCATTCCTTTCAGCCTTCTGTACCAACAATCTCAAGGTATTTAACTGATATGTGCCTAGGGTATGTATGTATAATTGTGATGTGGTGGAAAAATGACCATTGTAAAGCAATAATCTCAAATTTTTTTGCAAGGGAGATATGCTGAATGTGTTTCAGCTCTTCTAAATTGACCTGAAAGCTAACTGAAGCATAGTAATGGCATTTTGAATAAGAAATATTGCCAATTTTGATTCCTGCAGTGTTGTCTGTGATGAGCTGGGTCTGTAATCCTCATTAGGCTAAGGTTAGAATAGTTTGATAGAGCTGTGGTGAAAACTGGTTTTTGAGACTTTTCCTGCCTGTGTCTCCAGAATTTTAGAAGCACCCCAGAATACTTCCCTTAAATATGTTAGATTTCAGAATTTATCTAACATGTCTGACTCAAGACACTTAATGCTCCCTGCATTATCCCACGTGCCTTCCCTGCTTCTGTCCTTTTCTCCTCTGCCCATACTGCTGGGCCATCGGCTTAGAGATGATTTAGGTAACCTCCTCTGAGAATTCTACCCACTGAACGAAACAATTGTCAACGCTGCCTAGTTTATCTTACGAGCACAAATTTCACCGCACACTTAGTGGCCTTCTGAGCATTAAATAACATGCAGTCAAGCGGCTTGTCAGGCCGTATCATTACTGTATTTGTAACATGCTCTGCAAAGTGAGCACTGTGCCATCACATAGCTGCTCAAGGAACAGTTAATAGGGTCATTGCCTCATTTATCCAGAAGGGAGACTAAAATTGATGGGTAGGGCATTGACCTATTATGGAGGTTAAAAAATAAGTTGAAAAATCTGTCCATTGAAGGTGTGCTAGACCACTAGGTAATCCACAGCAATGGATAACAGGTTTGTAATTACACTGAAGTATTTCACTAGAAGGGCTATATTCCTTTAAACTATTTTCCTGTTGTCTACGCGACACACATCTTGACAAAATATTTAGTCTAGAGAACTGTGTGGACAACTTGACATATTGCCTTCAAACTCTCACTACTTTTGGTACATTTATGCTGGCAGTGTACAATTTGGTTTCTAGATTTTCATGCCAAATAGCAGATCTTTGATTCATGGCTGTCAGAAATGCAGATTAGAAACTGCTTTGAGAAGTTGTATTTGGAAGCGCGAGATGACAGCGTGTTGGTTATTTTTAAGCATTATGTTGGTTTATACGTAGTGGAAGTGATTAGGAATACTTTTGCTTTTTCTTGTCTCCTTGCTTCCGCATCCCCTTCTTCTTCCAAAGTTTTGTCAGTGGTTGTCACTCAATCAGATCTCCAGTGCTTTCACTTTGTCATTCTTGTTGTTCGGTGCTGTAACCTGCAACTTGTACATATTATTCTCAGGCATTTTTCCTCGTTTACATCCAGAATTGCAGATGGGAAGATAGTTGTACAGAATATTGGCTTATACTAGTATTTGCCAACTATAATTGCACACATGAATTAAGAGTTTTGACTCTACATATAACTGTAAAGAAATTGTAGATGAAGTGGGTATACTTCATTTTGACTCTTAATACAGCTCATTTCACACTTCCTATTTTCATTAACATGGAATAAACTGAATTTATTTGCCTACACACTTGTCTACTCAAACTTATTGGCATTGCTACACTTAAGTCTAAATCTCATTTGATTATGTTAGTGATACCGATTTTTGAGAATGTCTATTTCAAAATACATTCATGGTTTTTAAAAGTAGTAAGAAATGAGTAGGATTGGTATTTTAAAATGAACTAGGACTTTTACCTACTTATCTTTCTGAGTCAGAAATACAGTGAATTAAGATGAATTAACTTGATAGGTACCCATGCTTGTTGAAATTAGATCTAGCTTCTTAGGACTCAGTCTCCCAAAGAGCTAAGACCCTCCTTACAGGTTAACTGGGTGTTATAATTTATTAATTCCTAATGAATTAGATTGCATTTCAAGTCTCCCTGATTCAGAGTCAATTTAAACATGCAGTCATTTGGCTTACTGAGGTTAATGGACCATAGTGGAGGTCCCAATTCAGCACGTCGTAAGCTCCTTGTGGACTACGTTCCCGTTCTTCTCATTATGTTTTCCCTTTCTTTTTATTGGCCAAATGACTTTACCACCCAAATGATCGTGATTCATCTGAAAATACTACCTTACGTGTGAATTAATCAATGCTTTAATTCTACAGTAATCCAAGGTAACTTAAGTAAATTTATAATTACTTTTGAGTTGTATTAAAAACTCATGACCTCCATGACCTATTAATTCTTGTTACCAAGGGAGATGTGATGTTTTCCTAATTACTACTGACAGCAAATCACATTTAGACTCTGTATCACTAACTGGCAGGTGAGGACATGGATGCAAAAAGGGGCTTTGCTCTTACATAAAGGTATGCTAGTGGGAGTATTTTTGCACTAAATTTCCTGATCTTTAAGAACTTCAGGGTAAATCTGTCACTTACACATTTGAGAAATACCTGTTAGAGTAAACTATATTCAAATGCAGCTCTAACGTATTTTTCCAAAGCGTACTTCTTGATATAACTTGTACTGCTTGACCAATTCAATTTTGTACGGACTGATCGCATTTTCAAAAAGCTTTTTACAGGCAGCAGTTGCCAGAACCATTATATAGCTGAAATGTTATTAAAGTAAAAGAAGCAGGGAAGTAAGCAATACCAAAGAGGCATTCTGTAGATATGCACTTAAGCCATGTGTCTTCCTGCATTGCCACTGGGTCTAGTAATTATTCTGTTTTAATGTGAGAGTTTAAATTAAAAATCTGTTAGAAAGCATTGTGCTGTATTTATATCAAAGCTTCAAAGTCTGCCTCGTTATCAAGGCTTGCTTCTGATGTTTTTAATCCTCTTTGAAACAAAGCTATTTTGAAGTATAAAACAGGTAAAGTATCTTTTGTAATGGATTCACAAAAAGGAAGCTGAGAGACAGATCTATAAGGTAGATGAAATGCAGCAGAGGAGCATTTGAAAGAATTAAATTGAAAATTATAATGGAATTGTGCCAGATTACAGGGACAAACACATTCTTTTGCTTGATTTACATATCAGAAATCAACATCAGGTACCATAATTAAAAATATATTTTTAATATTTTTACAAATTATGTTGAAACACCAGTCATTCCTTCAAGACTTTTGAATGTAGAGCCATAAACTCATGCCTGATGAATACCTGTACAGACACAAAACTTCCCTTTCTGCTTCATACAAGCCAAGAGTTTTGGACTTACAGAGCATCTTTCATTGAATAAACAGTTTAAAGAGTTGGAAATCTTCCATTAATTCTCATTAAGAGCTATTGTAAGTGTCTAAAATGTCTGTATGTAAGTACGGAAATCAAGATCTCTTCTTTGCCATCGCACTGTTCTTGTACATTACCCTTGATTAAAATCTTCTCTTAGTGCAGAATCTTCTCTTCAAGCGTGCAGAGATCCTACAGCTCTGCTGCCTACCAAATGAGGGATAATTCTGAGCTTATTTCGTAACTGATGACCCTTCAAACCAGGGACACATATACTTCACCCTTTTGGTTATCCCCAGCTCCACCTTTGCCTTAGCTTGGTCTTTATGACAAGAGAGATTGTTTTATACCTTATTCTGACATTTTTACTATCTGCTTTTTACTTAATCTGAGGATAGAGGAAAACTTCTATAACTGAATTCACTAAGAACTGTGAGAAGTTAGGCTGGCTTGTTCAGAAATTTGGAACAGACCATTCATTGTATGACTATATAATACCCAGCAAAGTATCTGAAAGAAAATACTTTTGAGGCAGTATTCCACTAACATTATTTTTTTTCAGAATCCACTTATTCCTTGAGCCTTGTGAAATCAAGCAGATTGATAGAGCTAGGACTAACAGCTTGTTTATAGCTTCTGGTACAAAGGGAAGAGTATAACGGGAACTGTTCCTTTAGCAGCAAAAAAGGTGCTAATTACAATAGGTTTAAAAGCATGCTACCACTTCAACATTCACATATGAGTTAGTATTCGGCTTCATGAATGTGGTACCTTAGTTTGAGGGCAGCAACAGTTTGTTGTTGGATAGTACAGGGGGACAGTACAGTAATATCTCTTACTGAATGCATGAGAGTGTAAGAACATCCCATACATGAAATTAGGTTCAACCGCGGACTCTGTGTGGTCCAAAAGTTGACTGTAAAATGAGCACTAACCTTAATTATATTTTTAATATAATAAACGTTAAGCTCTGAGGAATTACTGTAACTAGTGTCATCTTTGAAGCAGGGTAATTGTCACTTCAGGACCATCACAACATAAATGAAAGAATACAAACTCGCTGGTATGGCATGTAGGAGTGTTCTTCATTAACTTCATTCCCCCTGGTCATTTTAACAGCTCGAACTGAATTTCAGTGCTGGTCCCTAGAATCTTAATGACACAGGGCACATGTGAAAAGGAAGTGGAAGACTGTCACTCTGCTTAGAGCTGTATTGAGCCTATGCGTTTCCTCCTCCTCTGCTAATGCCACAGCTTAAAGAGAAATGTTTTCTTAATTAGCAAAGGGGCTAAGCAAACAAACAGGAATTGTTTAATGCTGCAGAACAGCTCTTCTTCATGTTTAAGAAGTTTTGCTTTAATAAAATTCTTTTCATTTAAGACACTGTGAAAGTCAGCATAAAACATATAATGCCAATAAGAATACTAGGGATTTTCAGAAGACTGTAGAGCAGAGCAATATACTTGGTTGTATTATGCTCTGCAGAAGCCTTAGCAGAAAGTATTCCCACCCCTTTTCTGGAGTCTTCGTCACACACCAGAAAAAGAGCTCCATAGATGAGCAAGACGGTGACTGACGGGGGGAATCTTTTAATCCAAGCTTGCAAATAAATGTTATCTGCTTTTTTTCCACAAGAATAAGAATTAATGCAGAATGTAATACCGACTTGCTATTAATGCAATGTATTTGTAGTTCTTACAAGTCTTGCACATGTACACATGCATGTTTCATTTGTGGCATATGGATTTTTTCGTAATGTAAATACTTTCCTCATGTATATCGATAAAAGGGACGGTATCTACAAAACAGATAGATATATATGGGAATATCAGGGGCTTTAAGACAGTTTTAAATTCTGTATGAATAATGGTATGTGTAGTCATGATAGAATGTCTGAATAAACTGCACCATGAAGAGAGCTATGAATTTGCTTAAGGTCAAGAAATCTAAATCCTTTGCATTATTTTTCTCCTTTTTAATCTCTAAATTCAATGACATGTAGCATCTTGGCAAGAGCCAGCTTTACATTCCCTTGAAAGCAAGTCGTAAGTGGTACTTGTGAACATATGCGATGTATTCCTCTGATCTTCTGTGTAGCGTCCGTGGTCACCACATTTGCCGACTGCTTCATTTTGGGAGCAAGTCGCCTGCTTGGGGAGTGTAGCACTTAGGAGCTTATGTCTTTTAAAAACCAGCCCATTGCAAGCTACTCCACGGGTGAAGTCTATGCTCTGTCTTCACTCCAGTTTTCTGTTTCTGGGCTCCTTTCTGCAGAAATCTGGTGAGCCATAGAGGAAAAATTATTGGCTGTATACATATTCTGGATCTGTCAGCAGCTCATCATCTGAAGCTACCTAAATACACAACTAGAGTTCTACTAGAGTAGAAATCCTCTGCATGAGTGCATATCGTTGTATATATTTAGTTTTGCAGTGGAAAAAAATGTTTCTACAAGGAGAAATCTACAAATTGTCTTCCCACCCCACCCACAACGAAAGCTTTTTGAAAGTTCTGCGTTAAATGTGAAGTTTTCATCATCCATAAAATCAAGTTTATCCTAATTACTGTTAGAAGGAAACCTTCCACCAAAATATCATTAGCAGGGTTTCAGCTATGTAGAAATGCATCTAACCTATGCTAGCTTACTTTTACCAAATATCCAGTACTGCTTGCTTTTCAATAATCCCTCCAAGTCGTTCTTACAACCAGACATTGTAGAGTTTTCCATGGTATGTATTTATACTGACTTCTTTATATTGAGACTGGATTTATACTGAGAATGAAATTCTGTCCCTAATGATGAATTCCACAGAAACTTCTTCAGTAATTCCATATGTCTAAGGATTTAACTGTGGGGTTTGCTTCTGTTGTTGACCACCAAAAGGTGAAGTGGTGGTGTGCTTGCCCAGAAGCAGATCAGGAGTCATATAGTGCCTTATAAACAAGGTAATTCCTACATTCAAGAAAAACAACCTCCTAGTCCCATTTAGATATTCCAGGTGCATAGTATCAGTATGTTCTTCTGAAGCTTTAGTAGCCTGAAGCACAGTATAAAATGAAATTGCTGGTGCCAAAATAGAATTGGACTAAACAACTTTAGCATCTGGACTCATAGGTAATGATAAAGAGCAGAAGACTGTCTAGCTGTAGCTTGTCCCCCAGATGGTTCACTGCTCCTTACTTGAGGTGCATATCAAACAACTCAATGTCTCACTTCCTTAGGCTGCTACTTAACATTTCCAGGTATCTTTATGCTTCAAGGGCACTAATGCACATGTAGATTAAAACTGCACAGCCTTAGGCAAGATAGAGATGTGTAAAGTAAGACTTAGTGCAATAGAACAGTGACTCTGCTAAAATCCTAATGTTTTGCCCTGCTGTTTTACTTATTCCCCTGCCTCTAGAAGCCACCAAAGCAAACAAACTCTGAAATAAAGAGTATCTGTCAAATATTTGAGTATATAGATGGCACCTGGCATTCAACAGAGCAGTGGCCTGGGCTGCTAAGCGTAAAAAGTGGGAATACGTGCTGCTGGGAGTGGAGGGGAAAAGAAAAAGAAAAAGTGTGAGGAACCTGAAAGATGTAAAGGTCTGAACAGGAAGAATGAGATGATCCTGGACAAGGGGAATCTACTGAGACAATGGAACGTGAGATCAAAGAGTTGATTCTTGTTTTTGCAACCATACTGGTTTTGTTTGTTTGGGGTTTGTTTTTTTTCAACAATCGTTACCCCATGATGATTCCCCAGTAAATAAATAAAATCATAAATGCCGTCGAAACGTTTGACTATCACTTCTGATTCGTAAGTTTCTATTAGAATTCTCTGCAATTACCCTCTTCCCCAGCTTCAAAACCGTCATAAAGGAAATGACTATGGCAAATAGGGGTGCTACAAATGTGTTGCTGCAGTAACGTGTTCTTGTCTTTAAGCTTTTGAAGAGTCTTTCTCATTGAAGGAGGCCGTCAGGTCAGAGAGAAGACAACAGCTTGGAAACAAACCAATTTCTGACTGTGACTGGTCTGGGGGCAGAACTAATGGGAGGTGGTAATATCAGGCTTTGTTTGTCCTGCTGTGTAAAATAAAGCTGTTCTGTTTTGCATGTGGTTGTAAATACTACCTGGTAGATATACACAGGGAATAGTTATTATTTCAAGATTATAAAGAATTGCTGAATCTTTTTCTGATCTAAAACGAATACAAAAACACAGAATGAATCAGGACTTTTCACCCTACTTGTATTTTATTTAGGCTCATCCACTGAGATTTGTTTAACTTGATTCTGGAGAAAGAAATTTTTTTAACCTATTGTTTAGATTTAGTGGCAGAGTGAACTTGTACTTGGAGTTAAGTGCATGTGTGACTTTATTCTTTGGTTGCAGTGAGGAGGAGAAAGAGGGCTGATGGAAGCCAAGTTATCTTTTTCTCTAAAAAGGTGGCTATTGATGCAGGATTTGAGGTGTTCTTAATAGTAGAGCAGATAATGAAAAGTGTGTGGAGAAGGTCAAGAACTAATATTACCCTCAAGTAGGTGCTTGACAGTATTTGTTTATACGTTAAGTGTTGCCTGAAAACTTGTGAAATCTGTAAAAACAAGATTCAAGGACCAGAGATGTAGCTGGAAGCAGACAATAGACAAGAGTTTGAGAATATGAGGGAGGAGAGTGGGGGAAAACCCCCCTCATTTCATGGGTAACTAGCAATTTCTTGACACATGGCTAGGAAGAGGACCTAAAGGCAGATCTTTAGACAAGCAGCATGAGCTACCTAGGCACATGGCCTTCAGCATGTGGCAAAGGCAAGAAAAGGAAATACAGAGCTAAAACAAGGCGCTAAAAGATAAGGCAATGTAAGTACAGGATGTAGAAAAATAAAAAGCAATTGTGTTAGCTGACATGGAAGCCAGGTAGTTCTAGAAATCACAGAAATGAGAGAGAGAGAGAGCACCAGAGCCCAATGCCCAGGAGGTAACGAAGATGGTCTGTAGAAGTCTGTGAGAAACAAGATCTTTCAAGAGATGGGGAGGGGAAAAAAGGCGAGGGCGTGGAGCAGAAGAGAGGGAGGGGAAAATCAGATCAGCAACAGGTCAACTTTATGATGACCGTTTCTTAAGACTTGACAGGTTTTCATCAGAGCATATTTAGGACCATGAGAGTAGACTCTATCCTAAGAGCAAATATGCAGAATACGAACCTAAAAATGGAATGACCCTAAGGTGAGATAGAAGATATCCACCGATTGCTCACTCTCTCTTTTGAAATAAGTGACCTCTAGAAACTCACTGCTATGAAAGGATGGTGACTTCACCAAGATGGGAAAGGTGGAAGCTCAAATAATTTTTAATTAAGTCTTCTGAACCTCTTTTAAGAAGGCAAAAGGTATTAAAAGGATCTTGTGCTATGAGAAATGTTTTGTATTTAAAAGTTTTATACCTACAAAGAAATTAATTTCATGAGGACTATCAAAGTAACCATAGAATCTTTTTATATAATATCCCTTATCTGCTCATTCTCCCATGTCCTTCGCTCGTACAGAGTTTACTTGTTGGGGTTATGTTTATCACTGAAATGTAAAGTGTCAAACTGATCTATGTATCCAGGTCTTGGTCTGGGTAGTGATTTGTGTGTGCTGATATCAAGATGTTTAGGTGGAACTGTCATTTTTATCTTTTCTTCAATTTACAGCACTATTGGGTAATTATTAACATAAGGTTTCTGTGGTTTTTTTTTTATTTGGGCATTTATTTCAGTATTTATGATTACGCCTAACAGTTTTGTGTGCAGGATAGATATGACACCATATACATAAATATCCAACACAAAAAACAAAAGGTCATCCAAATTATATCTAAAATATGGGTTAAAAAGGTCACTTGTCTACAACTGTTGTACGTATGAAAACTAGCACTTGCTGTGAGGTTTCTGGGCGCTTCTTTGTACATGATTTGCTAGTATATACCCTCTTTCAAAGCTTGGATCTCAAAGTTTAATGCATCATAGAGGTTTTTTTTCCACATGTTTTGTAAAAGGGAAAATGGAGGTCACATATGTGTGTGTATGTTTCTGGGGAGTGCTATGCCATGTTTTAGAGAAATTACCAAGATTCTAGAGGTACTAATGCAGCATTTTTGACAGTTTAGGATTAACACTGCAACTTTGCACAAAGAGCCGTCTTTCACTTTCAAAGTTTTCTGCAGCAATAGGAATGGACAAATTCAAATCATCTGGCAGTCTAAAACTACCAGAAACCAGTAGCCTCAATTTATCTGGATCCATTGGACATAACTTTTTAAAGAACCATGCAGAGGCAGCCACTGTTTTCGCTTCAATCTTAAGATCTTTGTCAAAGGTATTTCTTCTTGAGAATTGAGAAACGGAAATTGATATTAAACTTTTGTTTAGTATGCTGTTTTACCAACACTCGTCTCGTGATTCCACAGGAATTTTTACAAGATTATTTCTGATGCATTTTAAGAAACCAAAATGCACTCTGTAAAGGAATTATATAGCCCACCAACAGCTATGCCTTAGAATGCCAACCACTATTATGAGAAACAATTCCCTATGAAGGCACCCAGCATTTCCAGCCAATTCTGCTTGAGAAGGGGGCTTGTTGCAATTCTCTGAGAGGAACCTACATTTGCTTCTAGACCTGAATATGAGGTCCTTGTGTGCAGCTATTAGCAATAACATTCATGCACTGTGTGGTGATGAACATGATGCGGTGTTATACTCATCCTGAAAAAAGAGAATGAGATGTTTTGTTTTGAATATATTTGAAAGATTAGTTCTTTCTTTCTCACTTAATGTACAATAAGTCAGTATGTTTTGACAAGAAGCTTAAAAGCCAGTGGAAATAAGCGTGACATTAAAAAGTCTATTTTTTTCTCATACATACACACAGAGGGATGTGAAATGATAATGAAAAGGTCATTTGTGGAAAGGTTACAGAATGGTAGCTCAAAAGACACTTAGCAGCTTGCTGAGCTCCAGCCCACAATACTAATTGGTGACTGTGTGCAAGTGGCCTTCAGAGGGGAGAACTGAATGCATCCCCAGCAAGCCATGAACAGCTTACAGGGCTACCCAAGACCACAGGATCCATTGAAATAATACTTCTTTCCTGCCTGTGGGGTTTTTTCTTTTTTTCCCCTTTACTCCTTCCTGTTCCTCTTGTATTTTATTTATTTGTAAAGAAATGAGATCCTACACAAGCTGTATCCAGCACTAGTGCCTACACTTATTTCTCTGAGAGACTAGCAGCATGCCAGTCACTTAATTGTCTTATTACTGAAAAGGCTTGATCTAATACTGAGTTTCAAAAATGCCTATTTTGCCTAGAAAACATTGCAAATCTGAGAATACACATCTGAGACTTATATATTCATTTTTCAAACTAAGAAACCAGTGGCAAATAGGCCAAAATAGTTTTTTACCTGAAATATTATCTGGTTTTATATATTTGCATAATTTTTGTACTAATAAATTCTGTTGCTTTCCCTGATCCGAGAGCCTTCTCACTCTCCACTATGAAACTGCAGTCCTTGGGCTAGCTCGTCTCCCTTGAGCACCGGGTGGTAAGAATGAGGGGTGGTAAATTTTACAGCAATTATTGCTCCTTTAGTTCACACGTTGGTGGTGTGGTGTAAATGCAAACCTCATTCATCGTGACAGTTGCAGTCAGCCCACTGTCCCATTTCCTTATTTATGGGCTTTAAAAATATATAGACTACCGAGTTGAACAGAAACTCAAAGTTTTATATGTAGCAGCAATCCTCATGGCTGAAGAATGGGCGTTATGTTAAGAGCACAGGATCAAACCCTGCACCATAAGCGTGGGATTGAATTGAACTCATCAGTTGTCCTAGGTCTCTGTGTTGCAGTGAAAGAAAGCAGAAAAAGGTCAGAGAGGCTGTTTAAAAGGCATCATTCAGGCTTCACTGAGTTGTAATTTTATAGCTGTAATAATTTTTTTCCAGAATGTAAATAAAATTATGCAAAATATGTATCCTTGCCTTTTTCCATTGGAAACTATTTTGACTCCTTATGACCAAGCTGTATGATTTGCTGTATATGTTTATACAATGATCTATACAATTTTGCTAGGCCAAATTAGTCTTAATTAGATTGAGGAAATTCCCTTAGCAAAGGATATGCCTCTCGAGCTGTGATGGCTGCAAGCTAGCAAGGGGCATACCTGCACAAGGGCTCATCTCTCCCCTCTGCTATTACTGTCAGTTCATTCAGACCCATCGAATCTCTCCGCTGGGGAAGGAAGCGAATTGTACAGCTTGTTCACCTGCCAATAACCTTCCATGGATTGGTGCAGAAAAGATGCTATATGAAAAAGTGGCTGTCACACATCATTTCCACAATATGAACAGCTTCAAAATGAAATGAAAGAAACTGGCAGATATTCAGGGCTATTTCTGAGGTCAAAACCATCCTCTTTTTTTTCCCCCATGTTTAAAAGGGCTAAATTATGAGGCCATGTCCTTCTGTTGATATGGCCCTAGGACACGGCAGGAAGAATAGTAGCAGCAGGGTAAAGCAAAGTATTAAGTGATCGTGAAAGTCGATTATCCTGTTATTTTTGTTTGAAAAACTCCAGGGATTCAGTCCAGAAAACTACAGCACAAGTGTTTAGCCTAACGGCTGCCAAGGTGGTTCTTTTTTGGTCATCTGTTTTTGTAGAGCTCATTTGCTTCGTTAAGTGTTTTTATACCCCAAACTAAATCTTCAGGGCCATTTTTAAATAGGTAAGTAGATAATTCTTTGCCAGCAATTCAACATTTGCAAGGATTCTTTCAATAACAAGGTATGCCTGCTACTCCTCTTAATGGGGAAAAAATATGTCAGGAAGGAAATGCTTTTACATTTCCGTAATTATCACGGTTCACTTTTTTAAATGACAGCATTTTAAAGCCAAGTCAGATGATGCACACATACAAAAGACTCTCCAACTGATAGGGAGGGTTTTTTTGACTCACAGTCTATTTTCCAGGACTTTGGTTCAATCATGAGCATTAGTGCCTTAATAAAACTATGGTTCTCATTATTGTAGGTAGCACTTAGAACTTTAAGAAAAATGCAAACTGTTTAGAAACCTAGTAAGATTATGAAATTGAAATGTGAAATATCTTTACATGAATTAAATCCTGCAAAAGACCCACAAAGCTTTTAGAAAGCATGACCTGG
>NW_009197039.1:136026-143805 GCF_000690835.1 Fulmarus glacialis
TTGGGGGGGGGGGGGGGGGGGAAGGCTTGGTTGGTTGTATCCCTACTGCTTTTTCGTATTATAAGAAGTTAACAAAGATAACAGGTCTCATAGCAAATCCCATACTGGAAATTAGTACTATGCTTCTAAAGTAGACAATCTTTTTTTATTTGAGTCACTAGAAGACCTGCCAATGCTTAGGCTACAAGGTGAGGCACTGGCTTTCCACCCTTAAACGTTCCATTAAAGTTTTCTCATCCCCAGTTTTGGGGGATTGTTTTCAATCCTCATTTTGGGGGATTGTTTTCAATCCTCAGTTCTGTGGATTATAACCGAATACAGGTACCTCCAAATTGCAAGCTGGCCCAGTTTTGTTATTTCATTACTTAATTCTCCATAGGATCCATACCTAGAATAATTATCTTTCCCTTCATTCTCTCTGCACTGATAATCCTGTGTACATATAGTAAATTTTGTCCACATCTAAGTGTTCAGCATAGTATGTTTTATAAATTTGAGATATTTACTATAATTCATTATGAGGCAGAACATGTGCTGGTTATAATTACATTATTATACATTTACTGAAATTAATACTTTATAAATTTCTTAGTAATTTGCTTTGCAGTTATTACAGAATTTTAAAAAATTAGATAACTTTCAGACTGAACTGAAGATATTTTGGACTTGTCTTTTTCTGCAGCATGCTATCTCTACTCTTCCAGTATTATAGTAAATTTAGTCTACTCCTGCAGTGCAGAACTTTCTCATTTAAATGCAGGGGTTCCTCAAGATAATTGCAGTCTACTACATGCACAGCATTCATCACATTAATAAATTAATATAGTAGTTGTTGTTGTAAGTTTTGTAACCAATCAAAACCGTGTAAGGCCTTCTGCCCTTTTTATTAAACAGACAATATACTATTATCTGCAGTGTGGTTTTAGTTTGAAAATGTTATTTACCAAATGGAAGGTAGTGAATTTATTTTAAAAAAAAAAAAAAATCAGAGTTCCTTTCCTCAAGCAAATTTAGGTCTGATTCCCTACTCCAAGGAGGTTGGTAAGTGTGGATTAAAAGGAACTTTGGACCCAGTTGTGATGTGCATGTTTTTAAACAGAGAAAATTCCTACTGCTTTCAGTGGAAGGTTTGTTTGCCTAAGGATGAAATTGCTGGGACTTTGTTATTCAGGAGAAATGTCGTAAGAGCAGTACTAAAATGTTTCCAAGTCAGATGAAGGTATCGACTAAAAATCTGAGAGCATTAGCAATTTTTGGTTTTCAAAAAGATTTTAAAATAATCAGTTAAGTTCCTAATCATAATTCTTCAAGATTCGGTTTTAAAAATCAAATAAAAACTCCACAAATTTCCGTGAAGGGGCATATCAGTGAAATTCCTCTGCCATACGTGCCATTGGCAGTACAGTCCAGCCAGGATCACTTGCTATACGTTTTTCCCTTGATTCTGTCCAGAGCACCACCCTCATTTAACCACTTCAGGCTCAAGCTTGGCATTTTTTTCTCCAGTTTCTCAGCTCGTTTCTGAACATGTCCGGAGACTTTTAGATCAAGCAGGAACATAAATGAATGGCTAGGTGTCATACCATCAGATAAAATCAGGGCATCTAAATCAGGATAATTTATGGAGGATACAAGAAAGCAACTCTACAAAAAAGTGATAGTAAAGTAGGGTCCTTTTTTTCATTATGATACACATCCGTATATACTTACATTTATATTGTGCTGTGTATCATCTTTGGGCTTGACTCCTAAACTCTGTTTTCTGCTAATCGGTGTTGTAGATCTTCTATTAAGCTGGCTTAGGCTGTCTTTCACTATGTTCTTCATATTCAGGCTGATATTCTGTGATTCAGCTAAACCTAAAAACGAAACTGTATTGTAGGAATTTAAGTAATGACTACAGGCCATGACAAAAAACACCCAAACCCAAAATCCTGTTAGTATTTTCAGCTTACAGAACTCCTGAAAGTGCACAGTTAAGTGTAAAAAAAAAAAAAAAAAAACAAACCCCGAAACAAAACAAAAAACCCCCCAAAAAACCCAAAACCAACAAACAAACTTGAGTTACCCATTAAGTAACCCAGCAGGCTGTGTTCACCCACATGAGAGTCCCAGAAGAAATAACCAGAACCAACTGTAATCAATTAACAGAAAAAAACGTCCAGTTATATAATCTCAATATAATAAACTGAGAAGAGAGGACTGGGAGCACTGCTGTTAATAGAATATAAAGTATCTTCACAAAAGATTTCATGTACAAATGCAAACAGGAAAAAAAAAAAAAACCAAGGAAAAAATGCAAGCATTATTTTGAAGATGCTCTTCCAAAGACTACTGGTTAGCATGTGAACGAACTGAAAAACACTGTGCTCACAAACATCAGACAATGACTTGAACCTTCTTAAAACTGATAACTCTAGTTTGCCGATAAGCTTTGTAAGATCCAAATACCAGCAAGAACTTGAAGTTTCTTAAGTTGTAAGATCAGATCATAAATAGGTTTAGGAATGTACATGTGATGGTGAGGATAGCAAGTGAAAACATTGCTATGTACTTTTTGGTTTTGATCATGCTAACCGTCATAATGGAATCCAGTTTTCAGAATGTCAGCTAAGTACCTCAGCTTTAATTTTGTGACACAAGAATTACTGTCTCTAAATCTGTTACCATTTCAAACAATGAAGGTAAATTCCTTCCTTAGTCAACTTCGTACTTAAAGACTTTTTCTGTTGGAGGTCTATCAATTTAACAGGATGAGTTGTTCAGTTAGTTACTGGTATGGAATTAACAAGTCTCCTTATTAAATTATTTTTCCTAATGAAATTTGATACATTCATCAAGAAATTAAGATGACTGCTAGACTTACTTTATAATTGAAAATAACTTTTTGAAGCATTAGCAAATACAGACCATTATGTAGGATGAATGTATTCTAATTCCAATGTATTGAGAAAGACCTGAAAATACAGAAATCAGAAGTTGTGTCAGGTTCTGCTGAGAACTTGACTAGTGGTTGTATAAAACACTGCACATCAGCACTCTGCTTTCTTGTTAGCTAATCTGTTTAAGTATAGATAAACCTACTTTTTTCTAAATTACTCAGTATGCATAAAGTACTTCATAAAACGGCCTTTCTGAATAATCTGGAATATGTTCATTTTATCACCTGAACCATCACAGTCCAGTTTTGCAGTTCTCAGTTTTACTTTTGAAATTAGTATTTTTATAAATAACTCCTCCTGTTCCAGTTTCCAGAATCTTCTTTGATTAAACTTTCTGATCTGACATAGTCTTAATGGATTGACTACATATAGTGAGACGAAGAGTAGTTTGATAGAAATTGTGTCACTGTGTGTTGCCTTTCTCAACCTTACTTAAAATCTAGACTATTTTTAAATCCCCATCTCCAGCTGTGATCTCTAAATGATATATCTTGATCATCTGCAGTGAACTGTGGTCATTAATGAAAGATTATTATCTGCAGTAATGTATTATTTTTATGCTTCTCTGTTGTCTACGGAAGATAACAACCTTCATAGTTTTACTTCCTCCTACCACTGATGAATTATTAGATAACAAAGCCAACAGTGTTTTAAACTTTCAAATACAAAGCCTCCTGGCTTCTTCAGTGCTGCAATTTTCAGTTCTTTCTAAGGTCTAAATTATTGACATAGAGGCACTTCTAATAGATACAGGACATTGCCATTTACAGAAGGTTTAAATGTCCATAAAAATATTTCACAAAGGAGTCAAAACTAACACAAAATAAACTTTAATGATTCAATCTGCTGCAGAGCTCTGAAAAAATAATCTTTAATATTGCTCTTGGAAGTACTTTTTCTTTTCCTGTTACACAGAGTTATTTGCCATAAGAACATCATGTTCTGTAGTTTATTCTTCTTTGGAGACAATCCAAATGGGAAAGAACGTCAGGACCAGAATGAGTGCTCTACCAAGAGCCTAAATTAGCTTTCTCCTTGATATGAAATATTTGGTTTAGAAAGTATCAGCTTTTAGTAAGGTAGCAGATTCTGAAGGCCAGAAATATGGAAGAAATGTTGCAACAATATTTTATAAAGATTAAAGGTAGACAGCCCTGATAATAGCGGGTATGCCAGACTGGTGCTGGCATTAAGTAAAATAATGGAACAACTCAGACTTGATTAAATAAATAACTCAACAGTGGCAACATAAGCAAGCTCATAATTTTGATCTTAAAGAAGCCTGCTGGTTTTATGACACTAATTTTACTGTCTAAATTAATAGCATAGGTGTAGTATACGTAGAACCATGTAAGATGTTTGATTTGATACTGTAAAGCATTTTGTTTGAGACATTAGAATTACACAAACTAATGATAGTAGCTGTTGAACTGATCAGAAAACATGGGTATCGGTAAAGGTGTGTGATTAATGAGGTCTCACAAGTATGTATTTTCGGCCCTTTATGATTTGACATTTTAGTATTTGTGGCTTGGAATAAAACATGAAATCATCTCTGCTTCTGTTTACATATGGAGAAATGAGAGAAACGGTAAATGAGAAAAGAACGGAGGACATTAATACTGGTTAAATGATGATAATGGACTCTTTGGTTTGATAATTTCTTGTAATTATTTTCTTTCAGTACACACATACTGCTGTCTAGAAGATTCTGCCTTAAATTATACAAAGAAAACCCTTGGCAAAGCTTGCCTGTATAAGATACATTAAGGAAAATACCAACCACTGCAGTAGGATGTTGTAAAAGCTCAAATAGTGTTTTTGTTGTGTGTTTGTTTTTCTGGCATTTAACTTTTCTAGATTCTTTCATATACTTTTTATCTGATACCATAAAAATAGTATTTTCCCTGACTTCTGCAGAGACGTTATGCAGAAATATTGCTTACGTTCCCTGTAGAACAGTTACATTCTCATTTCAAAGCTTTATTCTTCATTTAAGAAAGCTATGATTTAAAGGAACTCATCTGCTGGATCAAGTAATACAAGAAAGATAAGCTCTGGCAATGTGGGAAGAAAAATTCTCTTTTTGGTAAATACCAACAATTTGGCCTGGATTAGTCTACTACAGTGAAGTACTTGTGTACTTCATGCAGGGTATTTAATCAGTGTATGACTAAAAAAATTATCTTCATTAGCTTTGTGTTCTTTGCAGTTGAAATAGAATTACCATTTGATTTCTGCTAGATGGAGATTTCAAAAACAGTCTATTGGTTGGGTTCCTGTCATCTGCTTTGGGGCAAACCAACTAACCACTTTGTTATATTAAACCTTTAGAAGCATTTTGCCAACTCGCGTACCCTGCTTAGGAAGTCACATTGCCCGCAGAGTTACTTGCACACACAGAATCTGGAGTGTGTCATTTGGATATCTTCATCAATCAGTCTGTTATTGCAGCTAAACAGCATTCAGCACTCCAGGTATGGCTGGTACTGAGCCAACAAATATTCCAATTAGTTAAAAAAATAAGCATCACCAAGGTAGATCATTGCTTGTGTTCGCTCTCGCTTTTTTCTGTTCAGGAAAATTACCTCCACTTATGGACACATTTTCTTAGTGGTAACCTTGCAGTTATCTGACTTTTTCAGATTAAAAATTCCTGTTACAATATTGAGGGGGCGGGGAGAGAAAAGCCTTAGGCCAGATAGAATAAAATCCATTTCATAGAATAGAAAAAGAAAGCTCCTTATCTTTACCCTGGTGGAACAGCAGAGAGAAATCTTCCTTTTTTTTTTTTCCCCCCCTAACAGCATATACAACATACGCTTTCAATTCAGTCATGAATCTAGACACTTTCCCTGGTTTTCTCCTCCTCTGTTGGCTGCATGTTCTTTTTGCTTTTATTTAAGTCACAGTCTCCTATTATTTCAGACAGCAGCATCACATATCTTTCCTTCTAAAATTAGTTAGGTATCTTTCCCTTGCTCACCCCTCCTTTGGAGGGCTACTTCAAACTCTTGAATGTGGGACTTAGACTTTTTTCTTAGATAAATTTTTTTTGTACTAATTTGTTTTTGTGCCAAAATTGTCCTTTAGCTTAAATACCTCTTCTTCTGTTCTGGTCTTTAGTTCACATAAGAGTGCTCTAGAAGAGCCGTCCATCCTATCTCCACCCAATTTTACAAGCTAAAAAAGGTTATCTAAGTATTCTGGGACACGCACTTCCATTCCCAATCCACCTTTCTAGCCCTCCTCTAACCATGAAAAATTTGCGCCCATTTTTGCCTAGACAAATAACCAAAATTGTCCACAGCATTTCGTATGCTACCCCAATTAACAAATCCACTATAACCATTAACTGTCCCTTTAGATAGCTATCAGAGTTCTATTGTACTTCTAAAGATCTGAAGTTAAGCTATTATTTAGAGGATATCGTTACGCATCTCCTGACATTCCTCCTAACCCAAGTATGCTTGCTCCACACTGCAGATGTCCATCTTCTAACAGCTCTATCATATTTTCAACTTGACCACCAACTACAGTGCCATCTTTGTCTTATTTTCTATATGGCATGTTTTATGTGCGTGTTAAAATACACGTTCTTTTTCAGATAGTAATTTTTTTCCCCTGCGATATCTCATTCTGGAGTTTAATTGATCTTCAGTCTGAGTGGATCAAAAACATCGACTATTACACATTCTCTGTTAGGTAGTAATTAGTAATGTCCTCATGGACTACCACACTTTCCTTTATGATGTGTTGAATTTTGTCAGTAAGATAACAGACTGGAATACTGAGGAATATACTAATCTGTGAGCATAATTTAATTGGATGGCCTGCCTCAGCAAACCCCTTTCCCTTTGGATCTACACACAGTTTGCGTAGTTAAAATAGAGAGAGCTAAAATGGGTGTGCAGGAATGGCGTCGTCAGCCTAGTGGCTCAAGAGGTGAGTTCGGTTGGTGGTCATCACCCCCTCCAGAAGGAGCTTAGCTATGGCATCCACCCGACAGAAAGTCACGTCCTCTGCACTCCCCAGAACGGATGCGGCAACCCAGACAGAGCTCCCTCAAAAACACACAGCCGTGCAGGCTGCAGGGCGTGCCAGAGCCTTTCACTGGTAAGGGATGGCAGTAGCGAGAACGGCTGTGTGAGGTGTGACCAAGTGGATGATCTGCTCAGCCTGGTGGCAGGGCTACGAGAGGAAGTAGGAAGGTTAAGGAGCATCAGGGAGTCCGAGAAAGAGACTGGTGGAACCAAGCTCTGCCCTCCCTGAGGCAGAAACAGCCACCAGAAAAAACCCAAGGTCAAGGGGATCCTGTATCCTCCCCCCACCAGGCTGAAGGCAGTAGCTTAAAGGAAAGGAGTGAATGGAGGCAAGTCCATGCTTGGGGTGGCAGGCGAGCCCCCTCCTTGCCCACCTCGCCTTCCCAGGTGCCTCTGTGCAACAGGTCTGAGGCTCTGGATATGGAAGGCCAGTCAATGGATGATGTGGGTGACGGTCCATCCACACCAGAGGTGTCACCAAGGGCAGAAAGGTCTACTCCCCGGTGTCACAACCATCTCCATGAAAAGATGGATTGTAGTTGTAGGTGATGCCCTTCTGAGGGGAACAGAGGGTCCAATATGCCGGACAGACCCTCCTCTTAGGGAAGTCTGCTGCCTCCCTGGGGCCTGCCTGGGTTAAGGACATCACTAGGAAACATCCGCCAGCCTGGTACGGCCCTCGGACTATTACTCATTACTGCTCTTCCCTGTGGGTGGCGATGAAGCTGCAACAGGTATTCCGAGGGCAATCAAAAGAGACTGCAGGGCCTTGGGAGACGGTTGGTAAGGGAATC